>NW_017802447.1:782617-824010 GCF_001625305.1 Branchiostoma belcheri | reverse complement strand
GGGGGGCAGGGGCTGGCGGCTTTTTTTTAGAACCTTGGACTAGACCTTATACTTACATAAACTTACATAATCATCCTTTTTTCCAGGAATTTCCAAGCCTGCCAGATCCTAATGTTGCCAAGTATAACTGTCCTGCGGGTAGGTGTATTTTATTTGTATAACTTATAACATTATATTTATATTTAAAAAAATCCCAAACCCTATAATACACTACTCAATTTTTTCAGCTTTTTGGTTGCTTCAGTGTCAAGATGCATGATATCCACAAAAGATTCTACAGACATATTTGCATTAGCAGCCAATCACAGGTACCACTTAAAAACCTTTTACTGAGTCTATCATCAGGCCTATCTGTCAGCCTATTCAAGGACAGCCATTGCATTTCTCCACTTGATTACACATGGTACCACCCTTTATTATCTATAATGGTAAGGCTATGTCATTGTGTAAGCAAGAAAGCAACAATTGACCCTTTTATGTGATAGCATGTGTGGAATGAATTTGTTTTCCCGAATAGCTGGATCTTGAAAATTTTGGTGGGATTATACATAGTAGTCCCACACAATAGGTGAAGATACATCTCTACATGCATGAATCCCCTTTTAACCGAAGCATACCCCTAGACAGGATTTTTGTTGGGGGGTTCTTCCCACTGTCCGAGGGACCAGAGAGCATCGTAGGTGAGAGGCAAATGACAAAGGCACGAGGTTCCTAGGGGAACATGCCCCCAGAAAGTTTTGAAAATTGAACCTTCTGAAATGGCATTTCCTGCATTTTTTTAGAGGATTTCAAAGGCAAAATCAGAGACATGCACAAATGACCCCCTCCCTCCGGCTACAGGCATGTTAAGGAACAAAACACAGCAGAAAAATATAATAACACCCTTCAGTTCTTGAAAGTGACGAGATACAATTTATCACATTAAGCCAAGCCAGTGAGACAGCATCCATGGGGAGGTCTTGCATTATTGATGAGATAAGTAATGCAGGTCATGATAGATTGAAGCGTTACTGGGACACACCTGTGTATGAAGTAATGAACAATGCCACACCTATGCATGGCCTCAGTGTTTATTTATATTTCATTTACTGGTTTATCTGTATTGCTGTAATACATGCGTCCTTAGTAGCCCACTAAACCTACTAGTCAGAGGTTATTGCAAAGAGATAGCCCTAGGGTAACTAGCACTAAGAGGCAAATTAACTTACATTTCGGGTCATTTAGGACAAAATATTTAGTAAGAAATGCATCACCATGTAGAGTTCTACCTAATTACTGAGAATGCTTAAGGTGTGAGGAAATAACTGGGATATTTCAGGAAAGTCTTTCTCATTAATATTTTAGTTATTTTGCTCCCCTCCCCCCAGAAAAAAAAACACATTTCGTACAATTCATGCAATGTAGGTTTACACTACAGGTGCATTGTCTCCCTGGTCTGTCAAAGAACATATGGTATTTGGATTTATATTTCAATGTTAGCTCATCTGTTGTCAACTTTTCTTAGCTCATCTGTTGTCAACTTTTATAATTTATCCAACAAGGGGGTTTTACTTAAAATTTTATCAATGTAAAGTTGGCAGTACATGTACAGTTTGCAATGTAATGATGAATCTATGATGTGCTGCTATGTTTTGTTGCAGGTTGGACCTACAACACAGGCTCCTGCTATCGTCTGTTGAACATTACTCTATCTAGGAATAAGGCACAAGGTGCTTGTGCAAGGTAAGAACTAAAGTAATTGGGATATGTATCAAAACAATTGCTTCTTACTATGAGGAAGGACCAGTATACATGTACATGTATCAGAATGACTAAACTCTGTACTACAAAAGCTCTTATAACTTTAACTCTATCGTATAAGTTAGATCCAGGGACAGGGAAATACAATCAGCACCAGGGACAGGGAAATACAAACAGCACCAGGGACAGGAAAACACAGTCAGCACCAGTGACAGGGAAACACAGTCAGCACCAGGGACAGGGAAACACAGTCAGCACCAGGGACAGGGAAACACAGTCAGCACCAGGGACAGGGAAACACAGTCAGCACCAGGGACAGGGATACACAATCAGCACCAGGGACAGGGAAACACAATCAGCACCAAGGACAGGGAAATGCAATCAGCACCAGGGACAGGGAAACACAGTCAGCACCAGGGACAGGGAAACACACTCAGCACCTGGGACAGGGAAACACAGTCAGCACCAGGGACAGAGAAATACAGTCAGGGACAGGGAAACACAGTCAGCACCAGAGACAGGGAAACACAGTCAGCACCAGGAACAGGGAAACACAATCAGCACCAGGGACAGGGAAACACAATCAGCACCAGGGACAGGGAACACAGTCAGCATCATACTACACTATATCAGACTCTATACTGTACAATAGACTATCAATCAGTACATATACAGAGTGATCCTACAAAACCAAGAGAATTCAATATGTGGCATACAATACATTATTTGCAGGCCAAGTTTGTGTTCTGTCCTATGTTCCAGGTATGGTGCAAGGTTGGCAGATTTACAAGGCTATGGAGAAACCAGCTTTATAAGCAATTTGGCAAGTCAGGCAAGAGCAGATGTAACAGACGTTTGGATTGGTAGGTGCCTCTGAATTAGTGTAGCAAATGCACTCTAGTTGTCAACTTGTTTAGTTTGTTTACAAGTTTCTTTTATGTCAAACAGAGACAATCATTGCACAATATATTCCATTAAATTTATATTAGTGAATACAAAAGTTAACTGTTCATCTTAATGATGAGACAACAGTATTTATGTCTATGTAACAGTGAACGTTCTGAATTTTGTAGGATACAAGTTAGACAACAGTGACAGCAGGTATGCAGGACAGTGGGCACCTAACCAGCCTGACCCTAACCTGTCCTGCACCAGTGTTAACATACAGGAAGCTCAGTGGTACACCAGGCCATGCCAGACATCCTTGCTTGGTGTGTGTAAAGCTGACGCTTGTTTGGAAGGTAAGTCACAACTTGGAATGCAGTGTTATAGACATTGTCATAGAAAAGCTGTTTTAGTGTAAACCAGTCAGAATCAAGGGAAATTTTGGTATGTTTTCTTAAAATGATTATCATAGCTTGTATCCAGAGAATAAGAGGTGCAACTTGATCAATGCTTTAAACTCTTCTACACAGTCACACTCTTTTAGAATTGTGATAGATATCTACCTGCCAGTGAGTTTGTGGAGAATTTCACAATGCCATAATTCTGCACCTGTAGGCCAGTTCAGGTGTGTGAGTGGCAGGTGCATCCCAGCTGCAGCCAGGTGCGATGGTGCAGCTGACTGTGAGGATGGCACAGATGAAGTGAACTGTGCCGACTGTGGGGGGACTCTGACAGGGAGTTCAGGGACCATCCAGAGTCCTGGGTACCCACAGGAGTATAACACTTCATTAGACTGCCTCTGGATTATTCAGACTGATGAAGGACAACGCCTAAACTTGACAGTACGTTCTATATGTTTGTTTGTTTGGATGGTTTACTAGTAAACTTACTTAAGGTGTAACACACCAGTTTTCTACAGTAAGTGTAAGCATGGGTAAGACCAAATAGTAAGGTTTGAGTCACTCATACCGGGAAGTGTGGTGGGATCTTTAATGTGCTTGAGGTGTGACTCCCCTCAAAGTTGGAGGTTCTAGCTTTGCATCCCATCCTAGAGGATGTCCCTAACCAAAGCCAGGCTCGGTGTAATGTGTCTTGCCAAGGACACAACAGTAGGGCCTGCCAGGGATTTGAACCCAGAACCTTTAGGTCCCCAAGTAACAATGCTAACCACAATACCACATTGCTACCATGTTGCCCTCTTCCAGACCAATCAGTATGCAGTATTGCTAGAGTAATGCAATGGTGTCAAGATACTGGTTACTGTACGTTGACAAAACCAACCTTTCTACCATCCCCAGTTCAAGGACTTTGAGATTGAGGATGAATTTGACACCCTGACAGTCTCAAGCCAACCATTCCAAGAGGAGACATCCCAGCTGTTCAGTGGTGACACCTCCAGCCCAGACAGCATCATTGTCTCCTCTAACATTGCTCTGGTTAGATTACGTACTGACTGGAATGGAGCAGCAAAAGGATTCTGGCTGGACTGGCAAGCTTGTAAGTTACATTTTGTACCTCAGCCTGCATCATGTATCAACTGTACTAAATTAGTGGCTTTTACATAAACAATGCAAGTTGGCAAACTTACCCCTACTGAACTACCCTTGAAATTTTTTTTTTTAACCGAATTTAACATCATTTTGCCCCAACCGGGGGTTAGACGTGCTTGCACCAAGTACAAGTCTTTTTTTGAAGCAAAATTTTTACGGCTGGATGCTCTTCCTAACGCCAAGAACAGTTGAAATGTTGGCCCTAATTTTTTCTAAGGCTATACCGATGCACATATGGATATCATCTTTATAATGACAGTAACTGCAAAAATGCTTCACTAAATCTGGGCATCCCATTATGATCAAGACTTGTCTTCAAGTTTAAGTACACTTGATGAGACAGTCTTTTGTCCTGTTCTATCTGTAGTTGAAGTTTCAGGCTGTGGAGGGCAGCTGAGTGTGTCCACTGGCTCAGATGTAGACATCGACTTCCCCGCTGCCCCAGGGCTGGACTGTGACTGGGTCCTGTCTGCACCAGGTGGTGATGTCATCACTCTCGTGCTGCAGAAAGGCCGGCTGGCAGGACAGGGCAGCTATGTGGAAGTAAGGAACAGTCTGCATTTAAAATGGATGGATTGTTAATGCCCTCACTCATTGTGGTCATTATTTAGTGCAAGTTTAAGTCTTGAGGAATCATGTGTTAAAGGGATTTTGAGAGTAAGCAACTTGCCAAGAACTAAGAAAATTACAGTTCTTTGAAACATCTAACATCATTATCATAGACTCCTTGTTCCATCCCAGAATACATGTATATTCTGACATGATTCCTGAATTCAACTGATGAAACCCTTGCCTTGAGGATCATATCTCTATCAAGATATAGAGATTAAAGAGCCATGCTATCAGTGCAGTGTGGGTTCAATGCCCAACCTGTGGATTAAACATCCAGTTGCTCCAAGCACCATCCTGCTTCCATCTCAATGTATGACATGTTTGTTTCTTTTCAGGTTTTTGCTGGAGAATCAGCAGTGGCCCCTTCCCTGGGAAAGTTTGGTGCAGGCCATGTCTCTGGGATTGTCACCAGCACCAGTAACAAGATGGCCGTCAAGATGGTCACCTCTGATGAAGTCACAGAACAGCCAGGACTAACAGCCAAGGCTATCACAGGTTTGTTTGTAATGAATAATACCAGAAAAATGCTTACTGTTTTTCATTTCCAACCCCAAGATTTAGTGTAGGACTTATACTAGTAGCATATAGTAGCAGTGTAGTAGTCCATTGAAGTCCTGAAGTATCTTGAATGAACTAATCAACAGTAATATTCTGTGGTTCTAGGCTGCCAGGCTACCCTGTCTGATGTTGTCTATGGCCAAATCAGCATTGGGACAGACCCGTACAAGTCAGGTGTTGACTGCACATACACAGTTCAGTCCAGTCAGAGCCAGCCCTTACTGCTGTCTCCAGAAGGAATTGATGAAGGAGATGTACTTCAGGTAAGTATACATTTATTAGTGGGGTTCTGAAACAGTTGTAATTTTCAACACCAAAAGTTGGACTTACCCAATCAACTCCAGTCTTTTAAAGGGTTTAGGGTTAGTTGAACAGTCAAAAATTACGATACATATTTGGAAATTACAGCTCAAACCTGTTACAGAATGACTTCTAGTGTTACCAACACAAACTAGACTTTCAAGTTGAGTCAGTGGAGTTGTATGCTGTCTTTAGGACTTCTTGTACAGAATTCTCTGTCCCAATGTGGAATTGATAATTTTGCAGGTAAGAGCTGGAGATAGTGCTGCCGTCAACTATGACAACAACAACCTGCCCCCCTCCATCCGGGCTGAAGATGGTTCCTTCCGTATCAACTACATCAGTGCAGGGAACCCACTGATGGCCACCATTTCTGTGGGTAAGGATAAACAAATTTGTTGTTTGTATGTATGGAAAACTGTAATTGTGTTTGTAATTCAGCATCAGAAACAGTATGCCGTTACAATTTAGAAACAGGGGCAGCATGTAATTATAGTTCAGTACCAGGGGCAGTGTGTGATGGTAGTTCAGCACCAGGGACAGTGTGTGATGGTAGTTCAGCACCAGGGATAGTGTGTAATGGTAGTTCAGTACCAGGGGCAGTGTGCGATGGTAGTTCAGCACCAGGGACAGTGTGTGATGGTAGTTCAGCACCAAGGACAGTGTGTGATGGTAGTTCAGTACCAGGGACAGTGTGTGATGGTAGTTCAGCACCAGGGACAGAGACAGCAACAGTGTATAATGTCCACCCAATTTCTTCCTCAAGAATTGTACAGCTAAGTTTATCAAATCATCAAATACCTTTCTTTCCCAGATTGCCCTGATCCCCAAACACTACTGACAAGCAGTGAAGCACCTGTGACCATCATAGGGAGCAACACAGAGTATGGTGCCACGGCTGAGTTGAGATGCAGCGATGGATATGTGTCAGACTACTTCAATGGGTCCCTCACACTGCAGTGCAGTAGTGGTGGAGCATGGAAGGAGGTTGGGACTGCCAAACTGATGGACATGGCCATACCAGATAACTTCTGTAAACGTAAGGAGCGACCAAGTCTATTTGTTTGAAATGTTAGGTTAAAGAAGCTAGAAGTCTGATTCTGATTAATGTTACAACTGCAATAATTTTGACATATATTGAGTATTAAAAAAAATTGCTTGAAACTTGGATGTTATTACATTTTGAGATGCATTGACAATGTATATGCATTACCTAATGTCTGTTTTTTTTTACACAGCACTTGATTGTGGAGAGCCCCCTGTCATACCTCAGGGGTACTACGTGAAGAATGGAGGGACACTGCTGAAGAGCTCTGTGACTTACACATGCTTCTCTGCTGAGTTGATGCTAATCGGTGACAACAATATCACCTGTCAGGAGAATGGAGAGTGGTCACAGCCTCCTCTATGCCAGGGTAGGTTTTTCATACATCTATGCAGTGATTTGGGGAGTTAAAACTCTTTCTTAAGACCAAAGCAATTTGATTGTGCTGTTGTGTTATTCATAGCTACACATAACATGCTGCTATGGCTCCTCCCACAGCCCCTGCCTGTGTGCACAGTGTCAGGGATGGTACATTAATGGTGGTGAGGGGAGACCAACGAGGGGACCAGTTCTCTAATGGTGCTGTAGTCAGGGTGGAATGTGATCCTGGGTTTGAGCCTGATGGTACAGACGAGTCCTTCTGTCAACTTGGCATTTGGAGGCACAGCAAAGGCTCTGCACCACAGTGTAAAAGTAAGTACATGTAGCAGTGACAGTTTGTACTTACTACCAGGATCTTCAGTATATCTATGATTAATAATCTTATTATTTCATTATTCAGAAATCTTCTAAAATTTTATTTATGCAAGAATGATAGAAATAAAAATGAAAACTGAACGTTTCAATCATCTGAAAAGTGCTTGGCTCAAAGTTAGTTTTCCCAGTTTAATCTTCTGTGACATTGAGAACTAAGATTTTGTAATACAAACTTAAACCCATTCTACAGGAAGAAAATGTGCCATGCCAGCTATAGAGAACCTGGATGTCAACCCTATGGATGAGTATTACAGTGGTGACACTGTCCTCTTCAACTGTTCCGCTGGATACAGTCTCAACTCCACAGATAACCTCAACCTGACATGTCAGAATGATGGCTTCTTTGTTGGAAGTTCTGTCAACTGCACAGGTTTCTACATCTTTCTTATATCATATGAAAACAGATATTTCTGTCATGTCACTTAGTCTAGTAATGCATATTGTTTTTAGATAGTCCAAGAGCATCATTTTCACATTTTCAAAGAGGATGGCGAATCAGTACATGTGCCCATCATTCTGGAAAAACCTCCACTAGTTGCCCACAATCCAGGCTTTAGATTACCAACAGCTAGGTTGGGATCACTACACGCTACATTCTGATTTTATTTTCTCATGTTCAACATTTGTTGTTAAACAGATATAGATGAGTGTGCAGATGGCAGTCACCAGTGCAGTGACAACACAGTGTGTGTGAACACAGAAGGAGGCTACTGGTGCAATTGCCTACCTGGATACTTCAAGGACCAACCAATGGACAGGATGTGTGTTGGTAGGTTGTCTTTATTATGCATATAGCAGTTACTAATAGTATACAGTAGTCTGGAAATTGTCAAAATCTGTCAAAAAGGCATTTTTATTTGTTGATCAACAGAATTCCAAGGAGTATTTGGTTTTCCAAAGTGTTCATGTAATAGTTAAAGGTTTAAGAAATTGACAAAGGTGTGAGTTTTGCTTAAACCTTTTGTTGCAATTTTTGCACAGATATGGATGAATGTGCTATGAACAATGGAGGCTGTAGTGATACTTGCACCAACTTTGCTGGAGGATACAACTGCACCTGCACCAGACCTGGTTATCAGCTGTTCACCTTCAACGGGCAGTACGGAGTCAATGTCAGGGACGGAGAAACTGGATATGGTGTAACAGATGTGCTGAGATTCAACCAGAGCTGTGTTTGTGAGTCACGTTTTCATCAAATACTTAAACTGATGCAGACAAGCATTGGACATGCATACACAAATTAAAACAAAAATGCTGTATTGGTTGATGTATTTTCGTCCTTTTTCTACTGCCATCACTCCTTTCCTAATTTCCCCAAAAATCTGCTTTAGAAACTCAATCAACCATTGATAGATCTAACGTTGTATGTATAATATCCTTTCCAGCTGTTCCATGTGGACCATTGCCCAATCTGACCAACGGTTTCTACAATGATTTCAAATCCGGCTCGTATGTGTATGGTGACAACATCACTAACCACTGTGAGAAAGGTTTCATGATGACTGGAGATCCAACCTTCACCTGTGGGGTGGAGACAGAGGGTGACCTTCCCATGTGCAATGGTTTGTTCACTTAAACCTTTTCCCTGATGTTTATATGCAGATCTTTAAAATAATTTGTATTTAACAACAATTATCACATGTCCATGTACAGAGCTTAAGATTTGCAAATCTGAAAAATTGAAGAATACTCAATTCTCATAGATAGCATCAACAAACTACTATGAATATGATGTAGTAAGTAAAGGGAGCTCTGTTTGTGTAACATACTATGCTTGTGTGTGAGAGAGAGTGTGTGTTTGTGTTTGTAAAATTGTACCATTCCCAAATTATATACAAAATGCATGCAGAATTGTGTGTGTTTTCTTCCTGCTGCGTAACCTTATACTAATTTGGTGCCAAAGCAGCCTAAAGTTTAAGTGTGATTTCAAATATGCAGCATTGTGTTATTTTTGTTTATGGAGCAGTATAAGTAAGGGGGTGAAGTCTGCCACCTCTGATTGCCCTGTTGTACATGTACTGTTGCAGTTGCCCTTTGCCCAATGCCAGACACTATCGTGAATGGCACAGTGAGTGCTCCAGTGCGTCCTGCCTACAGGAGCAATGTAACCTACATGTGTGATGAAGGCTTTCTCCTGGTGGGCAGTGGTATCAGATTCTGTGACAACATCGGTGCCAGGGACAATGTCACATATGGGTGGACTGGGCTGCAGCCCACTTGTCAATGTAAGTTGTGACTTTCAATAGAACCTGTCATGATACTAGAAACTGTTTGTATGCTCCTCTGTTATGAGAGACACTCTTGTAATTGTGCCATACAACAATTTAGTGTGCCATGTGCCATTCATATTAAATGTAATAACATTGACTCCTGAAATCTGAATTTTTTTCCAATATTATCCAGTGCAAACAGTATGTAAATAACATGATTGTACCAAATTTGCTTTTCATTGACTTCTGTCAGAAATCCAAATCTTTCATAATTTATTATGATCCCATGCACACAACACATAACATGGTAGGCTTCGAAATAAATGAAATAAATGAGTTATAGAGTTCAAGCGTTGTTTCAACAGAAGAAGGAAACTCACCTTATTCTTGTGTTTGAACAAAGCTTGAACTCTATAACTATGGATTCTACCAACACAGATGAGCAACATAACATGATGGTGTTTTCAATAACCAACAATAATTAATCCTATATTCCTGTTCTATTCCACCCTATATTATTAATGAATGCAGTGGTTGACTGTCAGAGTCTCCCCCTCCCCCCTGGCGGAGTGTTAGTGAACACCAGCAGCACCAACACCACCTACGGCAGCGTGTGGACAGTCACCTGTCTGCCGGGCTTCCAGGTGCAGGGAGACCAGCTGCACGTCTGTCAGGCCAATAGCAGGTGGAGCGGCGCTGCCACACGCTGTATCCGTAAGCATCTCTTCATGTGATGATTTGATTTAACTGATAGTGGTCATGGCAAAATATGCTAATTCTGGAAAGGCATTAGATTTGGACATGGCACCATTGGAGGCAAGTTCTGTTCCTTGCTACAGTTAATTGATGATTGTATAAGATGGTTCTTCATTCAGCAACAATGGTTTACAAGTATGACATTTTGGTGACCATCTATCCCCTTCAATGACTGGTACTTATTCTGTGACAGCACACTATGTTTGGGACCACATTTGTAATATTTCATCAGGGACACCTAGCTACAGTATGAAGCAGACCTGTACATTCATTGTTGCCCTTAGAAATGTGGGATGTGAAAACGACTTATTGTTTATTAAAGAACCTTAAAGTTTGTGTACAGGCTCTACCAACCTGATAAAATCATTTCATGGATACAGTTGATGATGTTTAGATCTTTTATACTTTTTATTCTTACATGTAAGTACGACTAATATAGAGTTGACTGTATTTTCAGCCACATCATGTCCAGATCCAGGCACTCCTGCTGGGGGACAGCAGGACACAAACAACTATGATGTCGGAACTGTGCTGACTTTCAGCTGCAACAGAACAGGCTATGGACCCTCACACTCCAGAGGACTGACCTGCAGTATTCCAGATGGTAAAAAATAACTTTTGATTATTGTCTGCAATAAGGTGGAGGCTTTTCTAGCTTTTCTAGTTGTGACATCAAATGGCAAAGTGGCTAAGGCAACCAGACGCCAGATTGAGAGGTCATGGGTTTAATTCCCTTCATTTCTGGCTGATGTTGTGTCCTTTATATGACTTTCCTCACTCCACCCTGGTGTAAAACAGGTCCTTAACTTTTCTCGCATGATCTGTTTGTTTAGGTGCTGTGGATCCAGCATTCAATGACACCATACCTGAATGTGTTGGTAAGTTTTGATTAAAATAAGTCACACATGTTACTATATATGTATGAAAGATTAATGATGACTTGTGGACAAATGGTTCAGAGGTCTGTACCCACATGATTATATTTGTAAAACATTATATTCAGTTCACTATGGGTGCAAGTGAAGTAGAAATTGCATTAGATCTAAGGTTAGTTTATTTTTTTAATTTCTGATATTCAAGATTCTATGACCTACAATGTATCTTCCAGATGTGGAGCCGCCAGACTTTGGAGAATCCTGTCCACAACAGCTGAGTGTAGACCTGGGACCAAATGGTTTTCTGCCCACAGTTTTTTACCAGCCTAATGCCACAGATAACTCAGGAGAACAGATACAGGTACCAAGTGATTCTGTCAGATAATTGAAGATAAATGTATTGTTTTCCATTGATACGTCATGTAAAATTTTCATTATTATTATTGAAAAAAGAGTCACTTTTGAACAATTAAACCTTGTTTTTTAACCATTAGTTGAGATTCGGGTTGCTATGAGTCAGGCAAGGCAAAATTAATTGAATAGAAGACCAGACCGGATTCTGAATTATAATAAAACATGTTGATGAATGTGTTTTGATTTTACAGGTTATTTCAGACCCACCTGGTTTCTTTGGCATTGACCTTCTCCCAAATGACACTGATGTCCTGATGTTCAAGGCCATGGACACATCTAACAGGACAAGTGTGTGTGCGATTGACCTGGTCATCAATGGTAAGCAAACTTTATTGTCACTTATTAATATCCTTTTTACACTGAAACATCTTTTTCAAGATCTTCCCTCACAAGGTATTTTGTATTACATAGTTTTGTTTGATATGGTGAAGATGGAGCTTGTTTTACAAAAGGTGCCATGAAAGATAATCCATATGCTTTTAGATTATGATGGTAAAGAATTGAATATGTATTATGTATATAGGGTAGAAACTCTGATCCAGTGGAATGGTGGAAATCCATATACATGTCCCAATCAGAGTTTGGATTTCTACTGGTAAAATTGAGAGTTCTACCAGGTTCTAGTTTCTTCCCTGACAAATATATTAACAAGTCACTAGTCTAAGGATATTGCTATGCTTTCCATGCTCAAATTGACAGTTCACCAATTGCGATTTATTTTCCTTTCAGACATTGTGCCACCAACAATTGATTGCCCAGCAAATCATGTCATCCCCTCCAATGGATCGTCCACAACGCTGACATACCCTGCTGCTGTTGCCTCCGACAATGTCCAAGTTGCCAGAGTCACATACCATCCTGCTGCTGGGGGTGTGATCGGGTTTGGAGAAGCAGTGCAGGTGAAGGCTACAGCGTACGACACGAGCAACAACTCAGCCTCCTGTGTCTTCACTGTCCAAGCCAGAGGTACATGCATTGTTTACAGTGGACCTTAGGGACATTGCAGCCAATGCGGGTTAGGTTGCCAGCTCCCTTCCCCCTGTCCTTAGTTCCAAAAGCTCTTCCTTTCCCCCATCCTTGGTGCTGAAATACCCTCCATGCCCCTTGTCCTCAGTGATGATCTACTTTACTTGTACCTTATCCTTAGTGCTAAAGGACCTTCCCTGGCCTCTGTCCTTAGTGCTGAAGTACCTTCCGTGTGCCCTTTCCTTGGAATGCTGATGTATCTTCCCCATACCTGTCTTTAGTGCTGAAGGCCCTTCCCTGTACCCAGTCCTTGGTGCTGAAGTACCCTCATTGCCCTGTCCTTAGTGCTGAAATACCTTCCCTGTACCCTTTCCTTGGAATGCTGATGTATCTTCCCATACCTGTCCTTAGTGCTGAAGTACATTCCCTGTACCCTGTCCTTTGTGCTGAAGTACCCTCCTTGCCCTGTCCTTAGTGCTAAACGAGCTTCTCTGCGCCTTGATTAATGTCTCTTAACATGTTGAGAATCAATTAAAAATCCCTTTTCCAGCTCCGGCCTGCTCCCAGGATTCCCTGGATGTCCCAGAGTCAGTGCAGAAGAACTACCTGGGATTTGTACAGGCAGATAATGTCTACAAGTACGAAGTGTCCTGTCCACAGCCCATGGCGTTTGCAGAGGGAGACCTTGAAGAAACAACACGTACCTACACCTGTACTGTAGATAACGGATGGCAGATAGAAGGTCGTACGGCCAGCTATGTACCAGGATGCACAGGTGTGGAAAACATTTTTAATATTTGACAACTTGACACGTTAACAAGTTAAAAAGGTAATTGGTTTCTGTTTGTTATACATCAGTGGGAGACTACGGAAATATATTCAATTTGTCAAGTTGCCATAGATAACTATACTTTTTCAGGTCTTTCAAAAATGCATCACAATATGCTTGTCCCAACAGCTGCAAAAGTAAATTTTTCTGAATATGTCTCTTACTTAACACACCAAGTCCAATTCTGACAAATAATTCTGGACTAGAGTGGCAGTGTTTTAGCTGTAGTTTAGTTTGGTTAGGCACTGCAATGTCTATAGAATGTTCACCAAATAAATGAAGATTTGTGGACAAAGCAGTAGGTCAACACGAATAAAGGGAATAATCATATATGAAATCCTGAATTGAAGCCAAATCCTATCAGTAAAACCTTCATTCTGTGTCTTTTTCCAGCCAAAACAGCTGCTGATCAACAGATGGGCTTCGTGGTCACCATGGCAACAACCAATGGCAACATTCCTTCCACCTGCACCAGCCATTACCAGACATCAGTCAGCAACCACAACATCAACGCTGACTTAGAGGCAGCTCTACTGCGGAAATGTCGAGACATCCCCGTACCTGATGTCACTGTGCTTCTGACAGGACATCGTCTGAATGTTCAGCAGTCAGATGTAAGTAGTGCACTTTAAAATAATGTGATAATCGTATTAGAAAAAAATAGATTATATGATATAGTACTGAAAGTGAACGGATAGAAATTGGGTAGATTTTAGAGGTTTGTAGCTAATGATAAATACTAATGATAGATTAACTTTAATTTGTCTTATGCTATATCATTGGTCAGGAGTTTTATGCAATAAGGACCACAGGAAGAATTGCTACAATGAAAATTGTTTAGCTAATTGTGGATCTCAATAAACTCAATCATTTTGTTTGTCCAATGCAGCTGACGATCAATTTCACCATCCAAGTCAGCCCCAACTCTGCGAGCACGCTGGAGGATCACGTGATCTCCTGCCTGACGTCCCTGCGGAACACGATAGCCGGCGTGCCAGGGGCGGAGGTGCCTGAACCTAACACCTCTTACCGCTTCAGGTCAGACGGGGTTATATTGTCGAGTAAACATTTTCCTGTGTGAATTGTACTTCTGGCATGTTCTGGGATGAGTACAAAAATGTGTTTTTCAGGTGTGAAGGAATAAAGATGAAACTCAGTGACGTCACTAACTCACTTACTGTCTAGTTTATAATCTGTCCCCTGTCTTGCAAAGGTTACATGTACATGCAGTCAACATTATGATATAGAAAAAACTTATGTCTAACAGCTGATTGCCTGCTATTTCTTCCTTGTGTTCTGGCAATGACGATTGAGTGCTTTGACATGTTCATTGGTGTTTTCCATCCATGTCTCTTTGGATGATAATACTAAATGACAGAAACCACAGTTATATGTAGTACTGATTATGATACTGACTGAGAGCTAATTTTTCCAGGACGTGGCTGGATAATGTTGTGAGTGGAAGTGTTGGAGGCACACAGTGTCCCAGCCTGACCCGTACAGCTGCCCCGGCCGTGGCACCAGAGTACATGAGGGACGGAGACTCAGAGAGCATGGCTGTCTGTAACAGGGGCGAGAGTCCTGTCAGTGGATTCTGCTGTAAGTGCTGTAGTATTCTATCAATTGTCTCTACTTCATGTATTACTACAAGAAGGCTCTTTACTCAACAATAGGGTTTGCCCATCGAACATTCCGGTCACCATCTGACAACACTCTACATTTTGAGACCCCATTTGTAATATTGCAGCAGCAACACCCAACTGCAGTAAGAATCAGAACCAGTCATTGTTTCCCTGAAAAAGGTGATAGATGATAATTAATTGGAATGTCAAATGTGAATATGCCTGGTTGTTGAATAAGAACCCTTCCTAAACAGTCTTTTCCCAACCTGATTAAAATTATTGATGTACGTCTGTACTTCATTTTTCAGTACCCTGCACACCGGGGACGTACCAGGCTGTTCCGAATGGCCCGTGTATCAGCTGCCCTGCAGGGTCATACCAGAACGCCAGCCGGGCTGTCAGCTGTAACACCTGCCCACCTGACACCTGGACAGCCCGCCAGAACAGCTGGACCAAGGATGCCTGCACTGGTACAGATTACACCTTTCTGTGGTGTAGGAAAATAACTGCTGTTAAGATTCATACTTTTATATGGTATAGTTGGATTATAACGTTAGAACATTTTAAAAATCATTAGAGCAAGTACAATCTATCTTTCAAGAGTTATTGACCAGTGTGGTCCATATCTGTGTTCTAAATGATTTATCCCTGGTAAGTATGGAATTCTAATGTAAAGAAGGCAAAAATAAAGAGAAACGAAAAATAAAGAGAAAGTTTTTGCACATGAATGCCTTGTGTTACTATATATGTACTTTACTGGTTATGATCTAAAGTGACTGACATAAAAAGCAAAGAAATAAACTTAAGGAGGATTGGCTGCCACTGTTTCAGACATGTGTCCAGTGGGGCAGTACTCCCCCACCAGAGTTGCTCCCTGTAACAGCTGTCCCCGAGGGACATACGCCGGTCAGAAGGGCACTGAACGCTGCACAGACTGTCCTGACGGCACCTCCACTTCACAAGCAGGGCAGGACAGCAGGGATGCCTGCGCCGGTGGGTAACAGTCAACTTCCCAAAAACTTTTGCTGAACCAGTCAACGATCAGTCATTGTTCAAATCTTTAAGTTAGAGACTTAAATTTATAGAGACATATTACTGATGCTGAGATGATGAAAAAGTTGACAGCTGAGGGAAATTCTTCATTTTCTGTTTATAGACTTCCTCACAACGGATATGTTGCTATCTAACTGTGAAATTCAATCTGTTTCGTTATCTTCAGCCCTGTGCCCTGTTGGTAGTTTTGCCATCCAGGGAGTTCAGCCACACTGCCAGCTCTGCCCAAAGAACTTCTACCAGCCCATGGAAGGGGCCACAGCCTGTAGGAGATGCCCTGGTGGAAACATCACTATAGCTGCAGGAGCAACATCACTGGAGAACTGCATAGGTGTGTGTGTGTGTGAGTGTGTGAGCGTTTGTGCATGCATGCATGCGTGTTTAAAAGACTTAGGTTTTGTGTACTGTACAGTACTTTAGATCTGTGGATGTGTGTGGTGTTTTACAAAACTTGTATGTGATGTTGTACACATGGGTGTATGAGTTGCAAAATTCATCATAATTGAATGATTATATAATGTTGTACATGTACAAATGTACAGGACATGCTATGTGCTTGCAATTAGACAGATACTGTAACAGTTGTAATGTTACAACTGTAAACAATTATGATTATTGTGATATAACCTGTGCAACTTGGTTTATCTCTACTAGATTATGACTGGTGTGAGAATCCCTCTAAACCATGTCAAAATGGTGGATCCTGTGTGGATCGCAAGTATGGCTACACGTGCACATGTCCATCGGGATACCTGGGAGACTACTGTAAGATCCAGCGATCCTTCTGTCAAAGTTCTCCTTGTTACAACGGTGGGACCTGTCAAGACAGGACCAATGGATATAGCTGCACCTGTCCAGCAGGTATTCATGAACAATGATTAGTGTTTTCTTTTTTATAGTTACTGTACTAGATTTTTTTCTCAGAATACCGAAAATCCGTCTTGTCTGTCTTTTGAGGAATGTATTTGATATCTAATTACATAATAATGTCCTATATATGATGACTGTTCCTTCTTATAACAGGATTTGGAGGACTACGGTGTGAGGATGACCTTGTGGATGCATGTTCTGGAGGTAACCCTTGTCAGAACGGTGGAAAGTGTCGGGATTTAAGTGGTGGTCTGGAGTGTGTCTGTGTGTCAGGATACACAGGAATCAGGTCAGTTCTGGGTACTAGATTATTGTAGCTGCTCTTTGAAAGTTTCATTAGCTATATATGATTGCTTAATATATAAAAGAAAACTCACTTATCATTAAAACTATTCATTAGCCTTTGCCTTCAAAGAAGAAGTCAAACCTCAGTAATGTACACAGAAACATCAGATAGGTCTTACTTACCGTAGTACATTATAATGTACATTGTGTCTGAATTCCCTTGAAATTAGCCTTTGGGCATGAAATTGTAAAATGAAATAAATAAAAAGAATATAACATAACTGGAAATAATGATTTGGTTGTCCTACAGACTGTCACAGATATCATATTTGAATCATTTTCAGCTGTGAGCAGCAGAGTGATGAGTGCAGCTCCAACCCCTGCCTGAACGGTGGCACCTGTACTGATGAGCTGAATGGTTACACCTGTCAGTGTGCTGAAGGCTTCAGGGGAAGTTTCTGTCAGCTGGACCAGGATGCCTGTCTGTCCAGCCCATGTCAGAATGGAGGCCAGTGTTGGAACCTGCCTGGACCAGGCTTCATGTGTAACTGTACTACAGGTCAGCTGAGAGTCCAGATAAACTGGTGCAGTAAAACCTAGAGTCTAGTATCCACCTAATAGTATGCATAAGACCCCTCCAGACCATTGTCGGTGGTGTTACTGTACCTTTTGATGGTTCCTTAGATTGTATTTCCCTACTGAAATTATTATAGAATCCGGTCTATAGTGGCCATGCCAGACTACTGCAATGGGTACCATTTTCTTCATATCCTTTGGGATTTGACTGACTTTTATTATAAAACTTCACCAAGTCTAAGAAAATGATATTCGGGTGCATCTTTTTTAAAGGTTGTGGAAAGGTTGTTTTTTAAAGATATTAACACTTGACATCTTTTGTTCTACTTGAAGCTACATTGTATATGACATTGTACAAATTTTATTGACAGTTTATGACTAAAGTTGCTAACCTTAAATCTTGTTTAGCTACTTCTAAGACACCCTAATCTTGTCTTACAGGGTTTGATGGGCAGTTGTGTGAAGTGGACATCGATGAGTGTTTGTCATCCCCCTGTCAGAATGGGGCACAGTGTGTCGATGGGAAGGATGGGTACAAGTGCTTGTGTAAGGCTGGCTGGTACGGGGACAGATGTCAGAACAACACAGATGACTGCACGCCCAATCCTTGTCTGAACAATGGCACTTGTGTGGACTCTGTACAAGGATTCAGGTGTGCAATTAATGGTAAAATCTTTGCTTAGCACAACAGAATTATTGTGTTATAATAACCACACACTTATCGAGTAGAGTAGGGTGGTCCGGTGTGGTTGGCTATAAATGCGTCAAGCTGTAGCAAAGCTGCATTGTACTGAAAGCCACTTGAAAAAACATCATGCTTCACCTCAGTTGATGATGACAAAACAACAAATCAAACAATTCAAAATGTTCTATATTATGTAAAACATGCCTATGTGCAAGTCCATTCTTTGGAGCAATGTGTGACTAATGACTATAGTATAGACTAATGAAAAAACAAGTAGTTTGGTGAATGGTTGCATCAATGATGAATAATCCACAGTGACTACTCTACTGTTAATCCTTGGCGCAGCTGCAATCTGCCATGAAGCTATTGAATTTCTTCTATCTTGAAATTCCTACAATGGTCTTTAGGAGATTTACACTACTGAGGAGACTCTTTTATCTTTATATGATTAGATGTGAGTGCCAGCCTGGTTATGGTGGGTCCCTGTGTCAAACAGATGTTGATGACTGTGAGGAGAATACGTGTCAGAATGGAGCCAGGTGCATCGATGGGATGAATCAGTACAGCTGTAACTGTACAGAAGGATGGACAGGTGAGTCTTCCATAGCATGTAGATATGTAGATTCAACTACAATACATAGATAGCAGGTAGATATGTAGACATGTAGATACAACATCTCTAGTCATCAAATAGTGCAATATCAAGAGGCTGAGAAGTGCATGTGAGACAGTTATACTCTTAATTGTACTACTTGATGGTTGTTTTAGAAACTGGATGTGGTCCTTTTCAAACTATGATTGAACAGTTTAGAATTAGTAGTTTCCCTGTTAAGAACACTGCAGGAACTAACTACATTTTTAGATGTGTGAACACCATCTGGCATTCAAAAGAAGTCTTCATCAGATAAAATTATTCCAGATTTCAATGATCACTTGAATCACACATAATTTGATGCACCTACTGTAGGCACATTCTGCGATGTGGAAGTTGATGACTGCATCAATGCCACATGTCTGAATGGTGGCATCTGCAGGGATGGTGTCAACAGCTACACCTGTGACTGTCCCAATGGTTATACAGGTGACAACTGCTCGGTAGGTTGTGAATCGCTATAGCTTCAACAAGTTTAACTATGTCGAGTACTCTTGACTCCTTACTCAAATGCCAAAGTCAGTAACATGTTATAAGTTGAACTATCATATCTAAATACATCTTATTCAGTTATTATCTTCTGGCATCATTCTTTTCTAACAATGCCCATTGCTACTTGCTTTTAAATGTATCTACCGGCCAGTACTAAACTTAATTTAGTTTCAAGAACTCTTGGCAAGATTGTTATCTAGTTAAGTTGTTGACCAAGAAATAAACAACATGATTGTCCTTGTTTCAGATTGACATAGATGAGTGTGAGTCCAGCCCCTGCCTGTACGGCTCCAACTGTATTGATGGCATTAATGGTTACACCTGTAACTGTTCTGTGGGGTACACAGGTGACAACTGCAGCGTCAACATACCTGACTGTCAGGCACAGACGTGTAGCAATGGCGGCACCTGTATTGACCTAGTCACTGGATTTACATGCAGGTGAAATTTGCATTTTCAACAGTGTGCAAGTCTAAGAGAAAAAACATATCATGCACTCTCAGATATACAAGTATCTTGCCCACTTTTCAATTAGAGGAAAGGAAAGTGATCTTGATTTTAAAGTTCTATCTCCCAGAAGAGCTATTCTTCCATTGGTTGTGACATAGAAGACAGTCACCTCTGACTATACACTCTACACTAAGCTGACTTTAGTAATCCTTAATCCCAAGTGGCTGTTGAGCCCTGTTTCTGTGGTAAAAATTAAAAATGTAAAATTGTGTTTTGTTTCCTGCAGCTGTGCAGTTGGGTGGACAGGTGTCACCTGTACAGAGCAGTACCAGTACTGTCAGACTGTACAGTGTAAGAATGGTGGAACTTGTACCAGTCAGAATGGACGACACAACTGTAGCTGTCCTGATGGTAAGTTATATTTGATACACTGCCAACTATATTCACCTTCTAAGCCTACCTCATGCCCATGTCCTAACTGTTTTTGTCAATTCAGAACTTCAGGACATCCCTCCAGCAGCCTTTATATCTTGATTCTCAAATGTTGAATTTGAACAAGATTTTATCATATTCTTAACTACGTGTATGTGATTGTTGGGCTAATCTTATACTATGATGACCATGGATTTATGTGTATTCATAGTAATTCTACTATTGTCTGTTTTGTGTAGAGAGCAGCCACCAGCATACATTCACATAGATGTTACGTCCAAAAAAGAAAATCAGATCAAAATCATGACATCTCAGCAGACAGTGCTGTTATTCTTACTATCTAAATATATTTCTACTGTATATTCTCTACTCAAATGTAGGCTTCTATGGAGAACTGTGTCAGTTCACAGCATCTTCATGCCGACCTAACCCTTGTCAGCACGGTGGTAAATGTACCCCTGGCTTGAGTGGGGACAGCTACACCTGCCAATGTCGAGGACCCTTCACTGGTACCAACTGTGAGACCGGCACTCAGTCATGTGCTGGCAGTGGGACGGTCTGCCGGAATGGCGGGACGTGTGTGGACAATGGTGGTGTTGGTGTAGCTAGGTGCCGCTGTACTGACTTCTACTATGGCAAAACTTGCCACAAAGGTTGGTACACTACTTGGTGGCCACAAGAGCCAAGTTTCAAATACAAGTTGTATTGTGTTATTTTATTGTTATATTGTGGACAATTACAGTACATGTACCATTAAAATTTGCTCATCTACAATAAGTTGTCCTTGGGCCCAGCAGCTTGCATTTTACCAAAACAAATATTTTTTTAAGGCTTCACTTGAAAATCTTGAAAACTAGTCTTGGAGGCTAAATTTCTTTACTATACAACTGTTCACAGAGAAGTCAGCTGACTTTGATGTGCTGTTCTCTGGAGCGGAGGCTACCACCATTGCACCTGCTGCTGTACCGGTACAGCAAGAGTGGACAGCCTGCAGCTGGGTCCGCTTCTCTGGACAGCAGCAGGAGAAGACCGGTGCTGTCATGACTGTGCTGGGCTATGATGAGTAAGTTTCTCATGAGAAACTCTGAATTTAATGAAACAGATGTCAAATACATGTATGTCATGACATCAGGCATGTAGATGATTCAATAGCATTTTAGATCAACAATCAGTTATACGAAAACCTCTTACTGTCTTTAGGGGAGCCAGTCAGCCAGGAACAGCAGTTGCACAGTTCACAGGCACAGGATTACAGCTGCCTGGTGGCACCTACATGTACAACTCTACTATTGTGGATGGAAAGTGGCACCACCTGTGTACAGCACAGGACAGGGTGACGGGTGTGTGGAAGGCCACACAGAATGGAAACACCTTTGCCAGTGGCACTGCTGCGGAGTCCAACCCAACAAGTCAGATGTTTGGAAACAGGTAATTTTGTAAGAGGTGTTACAATGTCATAAGGAAATTAGTATCTTGAGTTGCAGTCATTAGGCCATACAAACTTCTTTCTTTGTTTTTTGAACGTTTCAAAGTGAAAAGATACATTAGTTTGTAGCTAGAGAACATCATAAAAGCAGATGGCCACGAGGAATACACATGTCTCTATTCTCTCCATAAAACTACATGGACAGGCTTCATTTTATCATGATTGTTTAATATTTGAGAGCTGAAAATGTATGGTTGTAGCATGCATAACTGTATCCTATATCAAATTACAGTTTCAAACATTTTTGTAGGATTGAGATTCGTTGTGAGTGTAACAAGTCGTGTTGTTCTGATACAGAGTACAAGTTGTTCTTGGAGACTTCAATGACACAATGCCGCCTTACTTCCGTGGTGAGATCACACAAGCCAATCTGTGGAATGGGACTCTGTCTGACCAAAGGCTACGGAGCCTGTGGGAGTCAAAAGAGAGTGCAGTGGGCACAGCTCTACCGTGGGTGGCATTTGATGATCCCGGTGTTACAAAAGGCAGGCCCCAAGTTCCACGGCCATCACTGGGTGGAACCACTAGCTGCCCACGGGGGGTGACAGGGTCCTCTTGTCAAAGTGTCATCGGTAGGTGGAACATGAGCTGCTTCAGGTGGTAACTTCCTAACAATTTTGTGGCATTTCACTCATGTCATTATGGTAGATAAATACAGTTTATATTAACAGTGCAGCCTTTCAAAATTTCCTATTTGGTATGAAAGAAAGCAGTACAAAAAGTATATTACCGGTAAGCAGATCAGCAGCATGTAAAGGTTGTACAGATGTTATAAGCTACTTGTTTTCTCAAACAGTTACAATCTGAAGGCTACATAAACATGTAGCCATCAGATGAATACAAATTGTACAAGTTTGCAAAATTTGTTTTTCCCGTCAGTCAAATTATTTCCCAGGAAAATTGATACATATTACTTTGACATTGTCAATAACAATAAATAATAATCATATGATCTTTAAGTGAATTATTGATATCTGTCACCCTGTAGACAAGACAGCTCCCAGCATCACCTCCTGTCCTGGCCCCACTACAGTCAACTCTGACACAGTTCTTGCTGCTGGCCTTTCATGGCCACAGCCAGAATTTGATGAAGCAGATGTAAGGATTCAAGCTTCACACAGAAAAAGTAAGGACAGTCATTATTGTACTACTGAAATATGTAGTAGTACTTTGGTAGTACGTCTTTGAGCCTGACAGTAGTTCCATATTTATCTCTTAAACTACTACTAAAAACTTGTATGTGATAGCATCTAATATCTAATAGTATCCATGAAGGTCTATCTGATAGAGAATCAGCACCAAGGGCATGTCCCATTGTCATAATAATGAATGCATGTAACGGTACAGTAAAATCATCCCCACTTCTAGAAAGGTAAGACCTGTTCAGAGTAGTGTAGGAGGCTAATGTGTACTGCATCTCTCTCATCATCTATCCCTTATATTAGTCTAATTTTTCGACTGTTTGGGGCACCACAGATAATCTGACAGCCATTTTTCTCCACCCTTCTTGCTTTTCTGTTCTTCTTAATGTTTTACACGCTGGTCCATTCTCTAATATTATCCTCACCCTCTTTCTTTCTCCCAGGACTGTTCCTTGCACGCTAGTTTTGACACTCATTGACAATCTTACTTTTCCTTCCAGATCAGACCTTCACATGGGGAACATACCCAGTCAGCTACCTGGCCACAGACAACAGCAACAACTCAGCCGTGTGCAGCTTCAACCTCCATGTCACTCGTAAGCTTCCCTACATGACTGATTCAAGGCCAGGATTTGATTGTTCTAAAATTTTAGAAAATAATGCCTAACTGCTGGAAGATCAACATGATAATACAAATGTATTGGAGTGTGAGGGCCAAAGTTATGCTCGGTACGCTGAGTGAATTAAGTCAGATAGAAAGAGCTATTTTATACTATTATGCATAACCCTGGACTATGAAAGATTATATGTTTTAAAAGATTAGAACAGGTTTGTTAACTTTTGTAATGACTGACAGAAGAATATGATTGCCATTTTCTAGCTGGTCGGTGTAGGGAGTTGGCTGCCCCCCAGAATGGCCGAGCTGAGTGTCGGCGTTGGTCTGGAGGCCTGGTGTGTAATATATCCTGTGACACTGGGTACAGCTTCTCACAACCAACACAACCCTTCTACACATGTGGACCTGAGGGGCTGTATGATGTCAACCAGCCAAATGTACCATTCCAACCTCCCAACTGTGCAAGTAAGCAGATCTTTTTCTTATTTCACCATTGAGCAAACTCCAATGTCCCTATCAAGAGCCATTTAATCCGTAAGAGCATGTTTTCACAAGCATATACGACTGCATTTGTATCTGCATTGCATATAGTGAAGTCATTGTGTTCCATGTAACACATGTGGAACAGCCCTGTCCTTGGTGCTGAAAGCTGTCAACACATGTGGAATAGCCCTGTCCTTGGTGCTGAAAGCTGTCAACACATGTGGAATAGCCCTGTTATAACATGGGAACAGCCCTGTCCTTGGTGCTGAAAGCTTTTAACACATGCGGAACAGCCCTGTCCTTGGTGCTGAAGGCTGTTACACATGTGGAATAGCCCTGTCCTTGGTGCTGAAAGCTTTTAACACATGTGGAACAGCCCTGTCCTTGGTGCTGAAAGCTTTTAACACATGTGGAACAGCCCTGTCCTTGGTGCTGAAGGCTGTTACACATGTGGAACAGCCCTGTCCTTGGTGCTGAAGGCTGTTACACACATGGAAAAGCCCTGTCCTTGGTGCTGAAAGCTGTTACACATGTAGAACAGTCCTTTCCTTGGTGCTGAAAGCTGTTACACATGTAGAACAGTCCTGTCCTTGGTGCTGAAGGCTGTTACACACATGGAACAGCCCTGTGCTTGGTGCTGAAGGCTGTAACACATGTGGAACAGCCCTGTCCTTGGTGCTGAAGGTTATTAACACATATGGAAAACAATACTTTTTCATTGTAATCTTCCCTTTGGGTGTTTTTCTTCACAAATTCTTGTTCCTTATCTCAACAGGAGCAAGTGAAGCAGACAGTGGAATACAATTCATCCGAATGAACTTTGACAGTGAACCTTGTACACCAACCAACCAGAGGAAAGTTCTGTACAAGGTTGCAAACAAGTTGGACGAGTTACACAGAACCTACAACATCTGTGCTCCTTTTAACTCCTCCACTGGAATGAACAACACCTTTTCCAACATCAGCTGTGACATCACTCGCCTGCATGCTGTGTGTAAGTCTGACATCGAGGGAATTTTACGACAACAGGGGATCGGCCGTGTGAAACGTCAGACCACAGGTGTCAGCACTACTGGAAGTCTGCCTGTTCAAGGGTGGGTTTTCTGGCTTTGAGTAGAAAATTGCATTTTTTACAGACCTTTGGATCGTATGATTGTGTGATAAGTATACTCAGTTATTAAAACAAAATCATATTTTCAACATAAACATTTTTTATGAGACTTTTTAACACAAGATTTAAATTTGCATTTTTAACACAATGTTACTCAGGGAAGTTTAAAAAATGAGACCTCAGCTCAAACTACAGTGTACTAAAAATTCTTCTTGATAGTAAAAATTACTCTTTCTTTGATATTAGCACATGTCATTAAATAGATGTTATTGTCAACTAGAAAGGCCAATATTTGCTTTGGAGCAAATACAGCGATGGGTTCACCACATTTTACGACATGGCAGGGAAAGAATGAGAAAGACAAGGGAAAACAATGATTTACATTGATATAACTATAATATGAAGTAACATACAACTAAAACAACAGTTGGATAGCTATTCCCTACTTTATTGGTTAGGATTTTTAATTGCATAATGCAAACTGTTGATTTTCAAAAAAAAAAAAAAACGTTCATGCCCCGCATTCCAATGCTGGAGCAGAAAAGCTTGAAATACCTACCAAAACACTTGAATAAAGACATACTGTCAGTATGGAAATGCTCTGTGCAGGTGTTAATCAAGTTAAATCCCAACAGCCAATCAGCAAGAAATGCTCTGTGCAGGTGGAAATGCTCTGTGCAGGTGTTAATCAAGTTAAATCCCAACAGCCAATCAGCAAGAAGTATAGAGGAAAGCTGCATGCCTATTGGTTGATGCCCTGCATTCCATTGTGATGACTCATGCCCAGACGTGGTAAACACGGCAGACTAACACAGTAATACATTTGCTATAACACAGCCAAAAAACTCAAATAAAACCATTCTAAAAGCCTGTATCACAAAAATTTAAAAAACGCCTAGGGGTATTTGCCCACTGTACCTCCATACCAAATTTCAGGACCTTAGGCCCTAAAATGAAGAAGCTGAATCCATTTAAAAAATGGCAGGAGAAGAAGAAGAAGAAGGAGAAGAAACATCAGAAAAGCAATATGGGTTCACCACCACTTCGTGGTGTGGTGAACCCATAAATATAGAATAGAATATTAGGCAATGTATTGGACAGTTTTAGATTGTGAGTCCATTTTAATTTTTTGGCACTTCTATCTGTTAATCTGTATACATCCAGTTTGCTATGTGGAGATCGTTGATCAATAGAGCAGGTACAATATTTCCCTTGCTCTCCTGCAGGCCAAATGTCACAGCTGCGCTGGACAGTCTAAAGGACCCGGCCAGTCTGACACAGCTGGGCGCCGACCCTAACACAGCACTGCTGGCATCTGGACTCAGCTGTCCAGCTGGCCAGGTGCTACAGAACTCGGCATGTGGTATGTGAAATGTTTCTCCATTTCTCAACACTTAAGTCCTACACTTAGTGGATTCATTGTTTTTATCTGTTGTTTGAATATGATAATCTTGTATATTACTTAGTACTAAGTAGAGCTTCTCACACCTATAGTTCATAGGTTCATAGTTGCAAAACTGTGTACCAGAGTGTGACTGATTTTCTATCTTTTTCCCACAGTGGAGTGTGCCATTGGCACATACTACAGTACAGGACTGTGCCTGTCATGTCCAAAAGGCACCTATAATGATGCTGAAGGACAGCTAACCTGCCAGACCTGCCCCTCAGGACAGACAACTGCCACTACAGGAGCCACAACCTCAACTCAGTGCATCAGTAAGTTGTAATCATTCTACCAGAAGAGAACCTAAATATAATGTTCCAAAGCACCCAGGTGTATCTAATTCAAAACTCTGACATCCTATTGTGCTTTTTTTAGCAACATGCCAGGTAGGTTCCTACTGGAATGGCACCAGCTGTGTTACCTGTGCCAGAGGGACATACCAGGATGAGACAGGACAGCTGACCTGCAAGTCATGTTTGGCTTTCAACCAGGGCACCACGGCTGCTCCAGGGGCTACATCTTCAGCTGACTGTCTTGGTGAGTATGATGTAGCTTCTCATTGTTTGCATGAAATGCTAACTCCTTGTGTATGTTGGTGCATGTTAGACATTTTATTCTTTGTGCAGTAAAAGTGTGCAACATTGTAGCAGTCAAATGACAGAGAAGCTAGACTAGCAGATATGAGATTGAGAAGTCATAGTTTTGATCCATGGCATTCCTGGCTATTCCTGACTGCTTGTGAAGCACACTTTACAAGTTGAATGTCCTCACTCCACTCAGATGTAAGATTTGTTGTTTGGGGAGGTAAAAGTGTAAGGGCTCCATCTTTGAATACCATGCACTAGACACAGTTGGATAAGCAACTTTTGGCCCCTGTGGCATCAAAAAGGCTATGGCCCTACCCTTTACCTTTTACATTGATTATGTCCTATCCTAACCAACATCTGTTGTGTTTTCAGCATGTCCAGTTGGGGAGGAGCTGAAGCCTGACGGCTCCTGTCAGCCCTGCCCCAAAAATTCCTACCGTGAGAACCAGAACCTGGCAGCCTGCACCCCCTGTCCATCAGGCTATCTCACTGTGGGCTCTGGGAGTTCAAAGTCATCGGATTGTTACCAAGGTAAGGAATGCAAAGAATAGGAGCAGAAATCCTACCACCACTCAGGGTAACAGTTTAGGATTGCCTGATATCAGAACTGTTACACATTACAGTGACTCTGGTCACTACTGGAACTGACTTGTTGAAAATTAAATGAGTGGTTATGTTTTATAGGCTACACTTACCACACAACTATCAAAACTGCAGGATATCAGGATGTTAGGTGACATATCTAACCCCTTGATAAAAAGTTGTTTTTTCCAATGATTTCACCTGATTCACAATGTCTTCTGTAGACAGGTTCATGTTGTGGTTGTTTATATTCAGACATCAATGAGTGCACAGCAGGGACAGTGGACCCATGTCTGAACTACAATGGAGTGTGTCAGGACCTGCCTCAGGGGTACAGGTGTTCCTGTAACCCTGGATATGTCAATAATGGAGAGACCAGCTGTAAAGGTGAGCTTTGAAACACTTCTTAGTTTAACCTTCTCCCTGCTGCCTAACCCCATAACTCGATACAAATTCTGTACCAACCGTTACCTTTGCAGGTAGAAGGTTAAGAAAAATAGGAACGCCAAAATCTCATCTTCACTTATGGTTTCTTATCACCGGTAATATGTTCTTCTGGGAATTGAAATTATCAGTGTACTGCTGAAATATGACAAGAAGGCACAGCAATCATGATGTTTGTGTGTATCTTATTTATTTCCCCCCCCCTCAGATGCCTGTGATGGTTACTGCCAGCGTGGCACCTGCAGCAAGTCCAGTACCCAGCAGCCTGTGTGCACCTGTCCCAGGGGGTTCCATGGCACCACCTGTGATAAACGTGAGGGATTAAGAAAATAAGCTTCTAAAAAAATGATTGAAATGATACTTCTTAAAGCTATTGGGCAGAATGTAATTGTGGTTATTAGTTCCCTTCAACACATATCTACAGCAACATTGCAATCAAATTTTTAATATTACGTTTCATGTCCTTTGCAGGTCGTCAGCTGACAACTGGAGAGATTGTTGGAATCGTGCTGGGTTCCTTAGCTGCTCTTGCACTGCTGATTGTTCTTCTATGCTGCTGTATAAAATGGTAAGACAGAAAGATATACAATGTAATGGCAGATCTTTTGTGAGAAAAAGTTAATGCTTATTCAGGGCATCAGTTTAAGGCATACGCCAACTATTTTGTAAAAACAATGCAATTCAGACTCTTTGAAAAAGATGAATTGAATTGTCCTACCACTAAGACACTCGTTCCCTGTCCATAGGTTGAACACAAAGGGGAAAGAGGCCCGTAAAACACCATACGGCATAACAGGATCTAACGCTGACCTGATGTATGGAAAGCAGATGCAAGTGGAGGATTTTGTGAGGAAATCAGGCTCTGTCAGGTAAGAGTAGAAACCATTGTTATGCATGAGAAAGAATAAACAACACCAGAAGGCATGCCAATGATCACTGAGTGTGTTTGTCATCCCTACAGATAGCTTGGTATCCAAACCTATTGTAGTCTCCTTTATTTTTACTACTTGAGAACTCCTGGAGACTACAAGAAACTTGGAAGTTAGTACAATAGGGATGAATACTAGGCTACAATTATTGAATGCATTCTTCATGCTTTTAATATTTATGTAAATGTGAAGCACACATACCTGTAGGTTTTCTTTTTTTATATTTTGCTTATAAGTGTAATGAAATTCATTATGACAAATGTTTTGCACATGCATCTATTTTTGCAAGCACTGTTCATTACTTGGTTGATGGGGGTTTGGAAAATGGTGTAGTGAACCGAACCACAAGCCCCATTCCACGTCACGCTTGGGCAGGGGACCCTGCCACTGTTCGCCGCCCTCGTACTATCCATGTACCCAGGTTGGTTAGTTTGAGAGTGATGAGACGTTGGTATTAACGTTGTTGCCTGCAATACTTTTGGGGAAATGCAGAATAGAAGCTACAAATACTCAGTGTACTATGTTATCTCTCTGACAAATAATGTCATTGCTGTACAGATGATATTATTTTGTTGCATCATAAATCTTGCATGAGATTATAACATCTCATTAAGTGTAATTCCCAGATCTAACTTCAAAACAACGGATCAAAATTTTTCCTCTGGAAACTTTCCTATTTCTGCAAGGTGTGACTCAATTGACACTAGCCTGCCAAATTGCATGTTGTTATTATAGTAAATGTTCTTCTCTGCATTCTCAAAAGTTTTCCCACAAACTGCAAGTGATAATCCATTAACTATAGTGCCCTTAATTTAATATTTGTTGTTGATTATAAGGCACTCATATGCTCCACCACCCGGGGGGCTTGGATACAGCAATGGTTCAATGCGTGGCAGCCGACTGTCTCTAGCCAGTACGGGTACGTTTGGTGTGTACAACCCCTCCATGCAGCCTGACTCCTACAGCACCCTGAGGGGAGGGGCTCCCCAGGAGCCGGGGGTCTACAACCCCATGATGAAGAGAGCAGGCTCAATGTCGTCAGTACGCGCTGGCTCTGTCTCATCTCTACCCAGGGAAGCCTACGGGTACAGCGCCAAACCCATGGCACCTTCCAACTATGCAAAAAGTCTGCCGTATGACAGGGTAAGCTTAGCTTCCTACATATGCCGTATTTCATTTTAGGACCTCGCCTGATTGTCCTTAAAACATCTTTTATAGATGTCAATAAAGATGCTATCATCATTGGTAATAATTTCAATCAAGTTGATTACACATAACATAGACCACCTTAGGGAATGATGTAAACCATTTTTGTGTGTGAATGAAGTTCATTATAGCTTTAACAGAATGATGCTCTAGTGCTCTAGATAGATTCATTAGGTACACAAAGTATACTTTCAATGACATGTATCATTTACTCCATTGATTTTTCCTATTTTCTCTTCTATTTGCAGAGATCAATGACTGGTTCCCTTCGAGCTTCGTCAGTGGTAGACTTCAGCCTGTAAGCTAGTAAAAAACAGGCTGGAACATCACAGTACAGTAACATTAGTTCACAACATGACAAGCTTCATCAGCTATACAGACATGTTTTTTCTTGTGGTCCTGTCACACAGTGTTGGTTTGATAATTATTATAGTTGTATACAATGTTGCATTCGATTTGACTAAAACTTATGGCTTGTAGCACACTGTTTCTTCAGAGAGATTTATTTGTATTGAATCTTATTTAATCAGGAGAGGAACACTTAAAGATGTATAGCTGGCTAATTTATGATGTTGTCATTTATGGGGATGTGCGGGGCAGAAATCAGATACAATCATTGTCACAGCTGAAAAGTTTTGGGTAAGCTTGTAGAAGTACTGTTAGCCTACATGTAGTAGTACTGCAACAGTGTGTTAACATATTGTCAGTTGAAATTTATTTCGAGTTTGATGATTGGCAAAATTTTATACATCTTGAAGTTTGGTGTAGGAAATTGTAACATAGCCATACAAAACGTAAAATGATATTTGAATCATCCATTTCAAGAGAAAATAATTAATGAAGACACATCCTATAGCAGAAATACTAAATCTGAAATAGCATAATATTGCAGTTGCAGAATGAATTTCCTTATTTGTTGCATACAATGTATCTACACATACTAAGTGCAACTCAGGTTGTCTTGTGAATATCTTTACTTAAATATTGTTTATCAAATCTTAAGTGCATGCTTTTGACAATCATACATGTATATATTGCTTTTCAAGTTATTATTATAATATTATAATTATAACAGGTGAATATGTAATCAGCTCAGTCTATCTGAAATCAAGTATATTTAACTTGTAAAACTTTACAAGCTGACAGTTGAGTATAGTTCTCACCATATTAGCCAAGAAAATTATTTTACACCAATGTAACATCACGCCATTTTGTTTCATTGTACAATTCAGAGGAAGTATTACATGTACATATTTTAAAATTACAAAAGTACTTAGCTGGAGACTATTTTGATGAGGTTGAGTATATCACTTTAAAAGTATTCTGTTTTCTTCGTAGTTAAAATGTAACATCATATAGCTCCAGTCTCGATTTAGAACATTGTTATGATGATGGCTCATCAGAATCTGGGGCCATCCAATCATCTGTTGCAGTTGATCACTTTCTAGACAAAAAAGAATGTGCAAAAATCTGTTATAATATCCTACTATTTGTACTGAGTGACATTACATGTTTATTTGTATATCACTAGTTAAAATAGATGCACGACAATTGACATGTAACCGGCAAACCCCTATTTCATTTTATACTCTTTTGGTATCATGGCATTAAGTATTCATACATAGTCTATTATAAACAGAGATGAATGGTATGTTAAGCTTATAAGACTGTTTGTATCCTGTCCAATAGAATCCTTTTTCATCGTAATTCTGTCAGAATCTTCTCTTTTTTTCACCTTTTAGCTATTTTCATTAGGCAACACTGACTTTATTTTATGGGTGACTTCCTCAGGCGCTTAGATTTTGGCACTGCAACCGCTGGCCTCACCTCCCATGGGCTGTAACTGACCGTGACACGGTCCTACATGTAATTTAGCGCCGCCCAGTGCCGGTGTGACAGAGATCTCGCACCCCCAGTGATTTCGCACCCCCCGGAGCGAAATCACTAGCGATCTCGCACCCCCCGGAACGATATCACTAGTGATCTCGCACCCCTTTGGTGATCTTGCACCCCCTCAATCGATTTGTTCATCCCGTATGTGTTCTGTTACGGCCTTCGTAATTCACAGTGGTTACTATATCAGATGCTACCTAACTATCCTCTAGTATGACAATACCAATATTCAGTAATTACCTTCGCCAAGAAGGTTATGTTTTCGTGGCGGTGTGTCTGTGTGTCTGTCTGTCTGTTTGTCTGCCTGTTACCACCATAACTCAAGAACGCTTGAATATATTGTCTTGATACTTGGTAGGTGGGTTGGTCTTGATGAGACCTCGAAATGATTAGATTTTGGGCCCCTTAGCGGCTTGTTATGGTACTGCAGCAGAACTTCCGGTTTTGATATCTCGTGATCTGAACATGCTAGGGTCATGAATTTTGCATGATAGAGTCATGGGTTCAAATCCACGGGGTGACTTTTTATTTTTAAACCCGTAATATTTTTAACATTCAATAGCTTTTATAGCAATTATTCTTACTCAAAAATGTCACAAAGTTTTATTTTTCCGACGGGACCAGGCTTCGAGATTTTTTTCTGTCCCTATCTAAGACTTTTGACAATTTTAAAATCTTCCTCAGGAATGTCAATCTATTACACTTGATCTATGACATAGAACAGCTTACCAAATAAATGTGTGGTGCTAAGCAGAGAAATATTGGTCATGTCTTAAAAATGATTTTTAAAAAATCAATAATGAAGAATGACATAACGTTGAATTAATCACACATTCTTCTTGGAACTAAGGGACACTATTGCAACCAATCATTGGGCACAGTCACCATTATTGCGCTGTGCTGAAATACGTCACATTAGTCCAGGGAAACTTGTAAAACTCTCGATTACAACATTAAAGTATGGTTTTATCACACTAAAATGCAGTTTCAACTATATACCGGGCAGACAGAACAATTTTCAAAATGTTTGGCGGGGGGGTGCGAGATCACCGGGGGGTGCGAAAACACTAGTTTGGGGGGTGCGAAAACACTAGGTTGGGGGGTGCGAGATCGCTAGCGATTTCGCCCCGGGGGGTTCGAGATCGCTAGTGATCTCGCCCCGGGGGGGTGCAAAATCAGGGGGTGCGAGATCTCCGTCACACCTGTTGAAGGTACTGCAACCGCCGCCCTCACCTCCCACGGGCTGCAATTGACCGTGACACGGTCCTAATTTAGCGCCGCCCAGTGCCGGTTGAACGTACTGCAACCGCTGGCCTCTTCTCCCACGGGCTGCAATTGACCGTGACACGGTCCTAATTTAGCGCCACCCAGTGACGGTTGAAAGTACTGCAACCGCTGGCCTCATCTCCCACGGGCTGCACCTGACCGTGGCACGGTCCTGATTTAGCGCCACCCAGTGACGGTTGAAAGTACTGCAGCCGCTAGCCTCGCCTCCCACTGTCACAATCAGGCTGAAATATTGACCGTGACACGGTCCTGATTTAGCGCCGCCCAGTGGCGGCTGAAGGTACTGCAACCGCTGGCCTTATCTCCCACAGGCTGTATTGACCGTGACACGGCTGGTTGCTGCAGTACCTTCACACCTCACTGGGCGGCGCTATGAGACCACCGTGCCAGGGTCAGGTGCGGTCAGTTTTGAAAGGTGGATAGAGAGATCAGTAACTGAAGTACCTTCACGCGTCACTAGTCGGCGCTTCAGGAGTACCATGTCACGGTTACAGCCCATTTGATTTGATTTTGACGCTCGAAATGACTTAAAGGTACAGATATAGTGAAGAAAAGAGCACTATATCCGTGTATATGTAGCATGCAGAACTTCTGAGAAAGGCAGCCATTTAAACACAAATGGGAAACTTTGTTGTGAATGTTTAGTGTATTATCGACGTAAAATTTTGTAAGCGTATGATAGAAAGACTGCATGTAAACCGTTTTAACGGTTGAAATTGTCTTCTTAATCAGATTAGCAGCTAGATTAACACCTGTGCAAACACCTGTGTAAAGAAACACGTCTGGCATCGTGCCCTCATGGCTCATGCAGAATGGCGGTTTGCTACGGCGGGAATGCTCTGGGATTGTTATTTTTGTACAACTTTCCGGGTACTTTTACATGTTTTTGTCGGCAGAATGTCTTTCTAAATGATGTGCTAGAAGTATGGGGAGTTTTCGCAGCATGTTAATTGTAATTCTCGTGGTGTTTGGAGGAGAAAATGCGGATTTCCTGACCTGGAAAATTTTGGACAACACAATGGCGAGATACCTCGGAAGACGTGCATGGTTTCGAGATGACTTCGCCTTTTCGTACAGGTAAGCAACAAAGTATTTGGCAGACATTGTTCCATAGCAATAAGGTTAAGATCATGCCAGATTCAACAAGTTGCATTCCGTAAAAATGGTGCATTTCTGTAACTTTTGAGCGACCATTCCTAATTTTAGACTTTTGCCGCGTTTTTTTTTACATTTCCCGAGCATGGTGTATATTAAATGTATGTATAGGTCTCAGTTGTCAATTATGCAACGTCGTGAGTTCATATTTGTAAAAACTATACGGTAACAAAAACTGTCTTTTGTTTTTCCTGGCGTGGTTCAAGCCACCTGTTGGAATGTAACGTATGCATAATTAAATCATTCTGATGTTCCCTCCAAAACCGATCCTATAGCCCCGCCCACCTCCGCCAAAACATAGAAATGCAAATAAATGATGGGCTCTCTCATTGGTTTAACTGCTATTTGTCGATCTCTCATTGGTTGAAGTGCTAATTATGATGGGCATTCATGATCAGTCTATAGGCTGGAACCTCCAAGGTTTAAATCGTCCAATAAACACGGCATAAAAAGTTTGTTAACTTCAGTCCGTCACATCCCCGTTCTTCTATTACAAATTGCACTGTATTACATATCATTTAAAAGCTTGATCATTTTCCTTTTAGACTAACGGAACCCCATTTATGATGCCAAAAATTTTGGGTCCAGTTTATTTGGATTTTGTATATAGCTTCAGTTGAAGTGTTTAGTTGTTGTTGTCAATACTTAGGCGTCACTAGCTGCTGTTTTTGTCGAGGTATTAAAGAAATTTACAAATGATGAATGAAAATTAGCTTTATGTAAAGCTCTCTAGGAATGGCATACAATATAGTCACCGGCATTTTCTGAAATCAATAAAGCCTCAAAGATTCGTGCATCGAAATGTTCAGTGTTTTTATATACTCTACAATGTATAAAACAGGGCCGATAACAAGTTGTAACTATTTCTTTTTGTAGATTCATGTAACGTTAGCAATCTGTGTCCTGAGGGTCAGCTAGCTGTGCAGGTGTTTCTTGATGTCAGAGGTGATTCGATACAGGAGTATCAGGCCAGGTCAGAAAAAACTGAATTGCATTTATCTAACATTTACCTGGTGATGTTGAAACGTGCGTAACTTCTAATGTCTGTATACTTAGTTAGGTGACTGCTGACTGCTGACTGCTGGTGACTCCTGTCTAATTCTGGTGACAAGGGAACCTGTTGATTTGAAGATGGAGCGACCTTAAGGAATATCAGGTGAGAAAAATCTGAATTCTGCATTTTATCTATCATTTACTTGGTGTAAATTGAGACAAGTAACTTACTTGCATAATGTCTGTATAGTTAGGTGGCTGCCGACAGATGCAATAGTGATGACTCCTGTCTAAACCTGACAAGAGAAGATTGGACCAGACCTGGAGATTTGAAGACCCCAGATGAATATCAGGTAAGAAAAATCTGAATTCTGCGTTTTACCTACTATTCCTTTGGTGTTATTTGAGACAAATGTGTAACTTATAATGTTGTATAGTTAGGTGGCTGCTGACTGATGCAGTAGTGATGACTCCTGTCTGAACCTGACAAGAGAAGATTGGACCAGACCTGGAGATTTGAAGACCCCAGGTGAGAACAATCTGAATTCTGTATTTAACCTACTTTTCATTTGGTGTTATTTGAGACAAATGTGTAACTTATGTTGTTGTATAGTTAGGTGGCTGCTGACTGATGCAGTAGTGATGACTCGACCTGTCTTAAGAGACAAGATTGGACCAGACTGGAACCATCTGAAGACCCCAGATGAATATCAGGTGAGAACAATCTGAATTCTGCATGTTATAATCATTTACTTGGTGTAATTAGAGATAAGGGTGTAACTTATATTTAATTTATTGTTTAGTTAGGTGGCTGCAGACTGACATACACATAGCGGTGGTGACTTCTCTCTGAACATGTAAAGATTGGACCAGACCTGACCTGGAGATTTTAGGGCAGTCAAGATGAATAATAGGTAAGGAAAATCTAAATTCTGCATTCCATTTTTTTATTTACTTCAAGATAGATGTTTAATGTCTGATGTTATATATAAATAGGTGGCTGATGAAGTAGTGAGGACTTTCTGAAACTAAGAAGACTGGCTTGGAGAAGACCAGGTGATTTGGAGACACAAGATATTATGTTACAGCATCCACAGGTGAGACATGCGCGATGCGTCACAATATTCCATTTACTCTTACGACTAGCACTCTAACTTGGAATTTTCCCTTCGGTCTCAATGACAATAGTATTAATAATTTCATAGAAATAACATGAAATTATAAATAACATATAAACTATGCAGTTTTTAATCATTATCATTCCATGGTCACTCAGCATTACTTGGAGATGTTCTTGCATATCTTTCTTAATCTTAAATGCATCTTTAATACTTAGTATATAGTTAGGTGTGTCCTGATGTTCCTGTCGAATAGATACCTGTGATGATGGGTGACTTCTGTCCAAACCAGACTTGATGTAGGCCCAGTAAACCTGTTAACATGAAGACACAATGAAGTGAAGAGGCTGTACAGGTGAGACAACAGGTGAGAAGGTTTACAACTTGTATGAATTTTTTACTTTCTTCTTGGATGTGTTATTGACGAAGTCTGAGGCCTAACAACCATTAGCTTAGACAAAGCTTAAGGCTTAAAACACTTTTTATATTGTAGTGAAGCAAAGAGATTCAATTTTGTGTTCTTATTATATTACTTTCTAAATTAATGTATGGTCATTCAGTGTTGCCTGGCGATCTTTTTTTGCATCACATGTACAGCAATTTATTATTCTTTCATATCATTAGGTGTGTGCCGAGGGTTGGCTGTCCTGACTGGGAAAAGCCTGCGATGACGGCTCAGCAAACCAGTGGACTTGAAGATGCTGAAGGAAATGAAGACATTCCAAAAGTAAGCTGTAGTTCACTCTGTTTTTCATAAACAGAACATCATGGAGGGCCTGCAAGCCCTTTTTCGTAAGGCGTAATCAGGCCGTTTTAGACTTCGTAATTCGTAGGCGGCCTCCGCAAAAATCAACGTAATTCGACATTAGCCGCAAATCGGTAAGTCATAATCAGCTCTGAGACTTTAACGTAATTCGTAATAGGCGGCGAAAATTTTGCGTAATTCGTAATCACTACCCCCCCTTGCTGGCCCTCATCATGCTTTTCTGTGTCATTTTCCAGTGCTTTGGACCACGCAACATCCTTTTATGGATGGTTGATGATGTAATGAGAAAGATTATTTGGTCAAAGATTAAAAGAGCTTTAATTGGTGACTTTTGTTGAATGTGGTTTATAATTTTAGCTACATTCCACATTTGGAATGTCATAAAATCTTGCATCTAGGTAGTCCAATTGATGTTGTCAATACAGTGACTTTTGTTTCTCTGTTTTCAAGATGTGGACCTGGAGACTGGACTGCAGCAGGAGGAAGAACCAGACTTCGTAGGCAGGGCTGCGTGAAAGAAGATGGGGAGGTGTGAGTATGGTTTCTTTGTTAACACAAGACAACACTCGAAATGCACCCACTTACACTCGCATTTCTCTGTCACTCAATTCTGAGGTCTGGATGCCTTTTTGTGAGAAACCATTCACCGTTAATCTTAGTCGGCCCCTTTAATTGGAAGTTAAATCGTTGTCGGGAAGTTAAATCGTTGTCGGGAAATGTAATAATAGGCCACTTCAATTTCATATTTATTCGTCATTTGGAATTCATTGCAAAACGTCACTTCGGACCCTTAACTTAAATTCTCCAAACAATTCGGAATCTTTGAGTTCAATTATACTGCAAAAAAAATTTGAAACTTTCATTATGTTAAGCGCTGTTAGGAAATATAATTTGCCACTTTTATTGTTATCATCATTCAAAATTAAGCATCATAGAAAATTTGTTTGTTTCGCGTTCGTTAGTTGAATGTCGAATTGCCCCAAAAATTTGACCTGAAGAGTTAATTGCCAAAAATCTTGTGCTAATTGGGACCCAACAGTTTTTAGTTAAATGAGGGCCTGCAAGGGGGGGTCCCGACAACGCTCTATGCTGAATTCGGAAACCTCTCGATTACGCTTTACGATAAATTCCAAGTGGCTACAGCGCATTACATAGAATTAAAATGGCGAATATGCCCTACGCAAAATTTTAGAGTGGTCCGTCTATGCTCTACGTAGAATTAAAACGGCCGATTACGCTCTACGGAAAAGGGCTTGCGGGCCCCCTTAAATTTTTCCACGAAAAAACTTGCGACCTTCACTTAAATAATTGTTTCATGCATTGTCAGAAAATGCATGTAATCAGCAGCTTTAATTCCACATTATTGAATGTCAAATTGCCCCCAGAATTGTTACTTTGGACCTGACACTTGGTTGATGAATTGTGTAAAAATTTTTTGCCATGAATCTCCACTACCTGCAAAAAACACCTGGGACCCTCAAGTAGATAATTAATTGGATTAAAGTTTTCCCGCCAAAAAACTTAGTATATGGGCATCCTGACCTTTGACCTTTACTCCTTTCCCTGAACACTTAGCCACCACACTTCTACTTGCTACACCCAACCAACTCACACTGTTCCAATGCTTTGAACCTTTACGCTTAACTTCTCCAAACACTTTGTGATACTCATGCTATGTCAGACCAACCTTCCGAAACACTTAGTTGCTTGAGTGAGACTTTTCTGCCAGAATGATTGTCACTCTACTGGTCAGTCAACTGCACAAGAATGCTGGTGTGTCGAAACACCGTGTCTCCGCAAAGACATCCCCAGGGGAGCAAACTTCTGTGCATTGACTGACCAGTAGAGTGACAATCATTCTGGCAGAAAAGTCTCACTCAAGCAACTAAGTGTTTCGGAAGGTTGGTCTGACATAGCATGAGTATCACAAAGTGTTTGGAGAAGTTAAGCGTAAAGGTTCAAAGCATTGGAACAGTGTGAGTTGGTTGGGTGTAGCAAGTAGAAGTGTGGTGGCTAAGTGTTCAGGGAAAGGAGTAAAGGTCAAAGGTCAGGATGCCCATATACTAAGTTTTTTGGCGGGAAAACTTTAATCCAATTAATTATCTACTTGAGGGTCCCACGTATTTTTAAGTGTTTTTTGGCTGGCAGGCCGGATTTTGGCAAAAAATTCCTCAACCAAGTGTTCAGGTCTAAAGTGACAATTTTGCAATGAATTCAGGATAACAATGTGGCCAATTACATTTTGCAACAACGGTGATGGCTTCTCAAAAAAGGCATCCAGACCCTCAGAGTGGAGTGTGACTGAGGAAAAGTTGACTGGAAAACGCGGAGCTCAAGAAAGGGTGATGTACCGTGCAATTAAAACTAGAGTTCAAGGATGAAAGGCAAGTAACCTGGGTGCCATCCTCCGTAGTTTTAGCCCGCTCCCTAATGTCACTGGACCGTGGTGCCCAGTGACATTAGGGAGTGGGCGAAAACTCCGGAGGATGGCACCCAGGCTAAAACGCAAGGAAAAGAGAATGCAAGACGTATCAGAGCGCAGACAAGAGTGACGTACCAGGCTAAGCCCAGGAATAACAACTGGAAAATATAGAAAGAGCGACGAATTGTGACTAACATTCTATTGCAGAATATTTATGGTGGAGAACACAGTACATTTTCCTATGAAGGAGACCACAGTCTTGTAATATTGACTCTGTTGTTCTGTATTCAGGAATGGGAATCATATTAAACTACATTCCGTTATGTCCTGTTATTCAGTCAAAAGATCTTTTCCGTAAGATTTGCATTCTGTTTCTCCCATATGGGGCATATTTGATGAGGAACATAATATCAAATGTTCACGGGGGGTGCCCTAATTCCGACCCACCCCTAATTCTGTACGCTAGTTTAAAAAATCCTTGTTGCGGCATTATGCATGGGAGCACGTGCCTATGAATAACCACAAGAATGGACAACGTTTTTGTGTTGATATCGGTAATCTCACAAAGTTTGTTTTATTTCGTACACTCTGACGACAACAGACGAGTGGAAAATCTGTTTGAATTTGACGCTTGTTTGGGGGTTGACAAGCGTGTCAAAAATGCAGGTTTTGCTTTTCAAACAGCCGCTTTGTAAAGCAAGTCACGTAATCGTAAAAAGAGGACTCGTTTGGGACAGAAAAACAGTAACTGTTGTAGATTGTTTTAGTCATAATTCGTGTATCATAATTTCTAAACTCTCTTCTCAGATCAACCTGTGTTGAACACTAGGTCAGAATTAGGGCACCCCTATTGCGATAGAACGTTCCACCGGCAAAATGACCAATATTTGCCTTTTTCATCACTAAACCTTTTGTTGCTTAAATGATTGTTTCACCATGTAGATTTTCATTTCAGATATCATTTTTAAAAAGAATGGATGTGGAGCATGATTAAGTGGATATCAGGGGAAACAGTTTGACTAGCTGTAAAACGTTTAGAAAACATTTCCCATTCCAATACAGAACGACAATATTACAAGACTAGTGCTCTCCTTCTTTTTTTTTTTTTTCTTTTTT
>NW_017802447.1:749321-782597 GCF_001625305.1 Branchiostoma belcheri | reverse complement strand
TTCTTTATTGAATTTTCCAAAATAAATTAACGGTTACAGAATATGGCATGGCATTGTGCAAAAAGGAATACATGGTGAACCACAAAAACAAAACGTAAGATCCAGGTACAATAGTGTAGTGCAAATTTTACAGATACACCCTGTTGCCCCTAATTACATGGTTTAAAATTACACATGGGATTTTTTTTAAAACTCTTTTTAAATATTTATTTAACAACATTTTATCTATTCTGAAAAAATTGTATTTAATTTTCCCCATTTCCCCCTATGTTTTAATAGTTTGTGTTGCCTATACGCAATGTTTAATTCTAGTCTATAAAAGTAAGAAACATAAGATATAAATGCAGATAAACTTAAGGAATACTTACGATTTTTAAAAATAAACATTTTACCTAGGAGTACTATAACATTGGAGAGAACCGGGCATCGATCAGTCAGGTTACCAAAAATTATATTGATTGCGTTGATTTGTAAATGAGTACCAGTGATGTTGAAGAACCATTTGTCCACCTGACTCCAAAAATCTGCAGATATTCGACAATTCCAAAATAGGTGGACGACTGATTCTTCTTCTTCTTTACATAGACTGCAAATTGGTGAGTCTATTAACCCCCATAAAAATAATGTTTTATTACAAGTTAAAAATTTAAACAGCAGTTTGTATTGAAACATACGAGTGTTTGAGTCAATAGAAAGTTTATACGGCAAACTATACACTTTGTGCCAAGGTAAAGGGGTATCGAAATATTCCTCCCACGAAAATTTAATTTTATCAGACGAGTCCCATAAACTGGCTTCGTTCATAAAAAATGAATACAGATCTTTATTAATATTTCCCTTAAGTAGCCAGCTTATGTTTCTGCAGACTGGAAGACAAACACCCAGGTTTGGAGATGTCTGTTTTAACGTGGTTTTCCAACAAGAAGGAATTGCAGAAATAAGTTGATTGTACTTAAATTCGGTACAGGCTTCCCCAAATTTTTGAGTCAGATCATCAAATGATAAAAACCTATTTTGTAAGTCTAGAATGTCATTTACAAACACTACTCCTCTACTAAACATTACCTGAGAAAAGAATGGTTTTCCATCGATTGTAATATTTGAATTTAAACACAGAAGTTGTTGTTTTATTTCTACTGCTCCCTCTGGCGGCCGGAGCTGGAACTTTAACCACGCCTGTATTACATGCATGAAAAAGGAACTAAGAGGTGACTTTTTCCCCATTAAAGAGTTAAAAATCCACATACTTTAGTTGGGAAAAAGGAAATACATTCGTACGAAAAATAGAACTAGATAAAAATATTAATTTAGAGCAAAACCATTTTTTATTTAGATACAATTTTGGCAGCCAAGAACCTTTAAGTGTCAAATCCACAGCCTGCAAATTCCTAAGTTTTAGCCCCCCCTGTTCATAAGTAGCATACAATGTTTCCTTTCACCCGCTCCGGTCCCACCCCCCATAGAAATTTAAATATTCTTTTTTTCATATAAGTCAAAAAACGTAGAGGGGGGAGACGGGAGAGAAGTTAGTAAATAGATAAATTGAGGGACAATTAATGTATTGATTAAAACGATTTTACCCATAAGAGTTAATGACTTAGATTTCCACGGCATTAATATCTTGTCTATTCTAGCCAATTTCTTGTCAAAGTTATAATCCACTATATTAGATAACAGTTCTGGGATGTGAATTCCTAGAATATTAACAGGGCCATCCGTCCATTGTATTTGTAAGGGGCAAGGTAAGTAAAAGTTTGTTCTTTTTAGAGTACCAATTCTTAATATTTTACATTTATCAAAATGTGGGCATAGTCCTGATAATAAGGAAAAATTTTCTAGATCCGTAACTAAAGCGTATAAAGAGCCGAGTTCGGGAGCAAGTGGAAAATTCGAGTCGTCGGCATATTGCGAAATTTTAGATTCAATTCCAAAAGTATCTAAACCTTTTATTTCGATATTGCTACGAATTTTAATAGCGAGTATTTCTACCCCCAAAATAAAAAGATATGGAGAGAGGGGACATCCTTGTCGGACCCCACGGGACAGGGAAAAGGACTTAGAAATATAACCACAGTGCTCTCCTTCTTAGGAAAATGATTGTACTGTGTTCTCCGCCACAAATATTCTGCAATAGAATGTTAGTCACAACCTTAAACTACATGTTAGTATAAGAAATGTGAACTCTTTCAGAAATAACAATGAATATAGCAGTGAGGGCCTGATTTTTATATATTAAATGTTTGGAGCCAATATTTAGAGGATCGCAAACATGCCCTTTCCAACAACATCTTTCATTGTCATTTCTAAGGGTCTGCATGGGAGGTCCCGACCACGACTTGCTAAATTCTGGAAGGCAGCAGCCAGAATTTACTCCTCATTCTACAACTTCAAATTATGCAAATTAAAATGGCCATACCCAAAATTCAGTGCAAAGTAACGACCACGTATTACGCATCAATTCAACGCTCTATGCTGAATTTGGAAACTTCTCGATTACGCTTTACGATAAATTCCAAGTGGCCACAACGCATTACATAGAATTAAAACGGCGAATACGCTCTACACAAAATGCGCTTACGTTGAACTAGAGCGGTCCGTCTACGCTCTATGTAGAATTAAAACGGCCGATTACGCTCTACGGAAAAGGGCTTGCGGGCCCCCATAAATGCACAGATTACGTTATCAAAAGAGCTTCGAATTATGCAAAATTCAGTTGACGGATTACGCATTGCGCTGCATGCAGACCCTCATTTTGAAAGAGTTCTGAAAATAAAGGCCAACTCACAGTCAAGTCCGATGTTCTCTTGTCTCGTAGATAGGTGACAGGTCCCTCAGTAAATTCTGGCAGGTCCTCCTGGAATATAGCTGGAACACAGGATAGCTGACAGGTCCTCCAGGAATATCAGGAACACAGACAGGTCCTCCATGGATGCACACTGGTACACAGGATAGCAGACAGGTCCCACAGGAACATGGGCAGGTCCCACATGGTCAGGTATACAGTATCACCTTTCAAAATCTAGGGTTTAAAAGAAAATCTCAGTCAGGAAAGGCCAAACTTACATACACCAACAATATCAACAGAACTAAATGTTCTTATATATTTACTAGATACACCAAATTCACACCTGCTTTGTGTCGGGGGCAAGAAAACACACAACATGACCCGTTCGTGAGGCAACATGAAAAAGACCACATCCAAATCGTAATACTGAATTATAAACATGCAGTCAAAAGTTAACACAGAATATCATGAACAAATAATAATCACATAAAAATACATTTCACATAAGACACCACATCAATTCAATCCATAATATGACATAAACACACAATGTAAATCATGGTCTGAAGCAGCAATGAAGTACCTCAGTTCTAAACAACACATGGCAAAACATTTCTAATTTCTAAGTTCAAAAAATTTAAACACAGCTCGTATTGACAGAACATAAAAGAAGGGATATACCCTTCTTGCATACAACAGTTTGAAAATAAAAAGTCATAGTAAACAGCATTTCAAGGTAATCAAGGCATTAGTAAGTGTCATGAAAAAAAAATACATGTAAAATATCACGATAACAAGTGGAATATCCATCTGAAACAGCAGATATTAAGAAATGTCTAATCAGATGATAATTACACATTGTGGCACATCAACTTGATTTTGTCAGCACAAAAACATTTGATAAATATATAACTATGTGCCAAGATGCAAAACCAAAACATTTGAACAAAAACGTCTGTAACATACATGTTACAGACGATATATCATGATTCTAAAAGCACATAATATCAATCCACACAAAAATGCACAAGCTAGTGTAGTCACTATGATCAATACTGAACATTGAAACAAAAATTGAGTTCTCAATATAAAGACCAACCTATGCAAGGCAAAGTGATGTGGAAGACAGACATACATTGTAATCATTCTTTTCATCAACTTAAAACAAACATGGAAGCATATTACAGCACTTGATACACTTGATACATTAACTTAATCAAATTCCTTTTCTGAAAACGCAACTTATAACAAATTCTGTCACCTACATGTAGTGTCTTTTATGCTTAGTTTGCCTGCCTTTTAGCTTACCCTTTTGTGTACCTTTGTGGGGTCGTGTGGCGCAGCTGTAGCGCGTTTGGCTCAGGACCTAGAGGTCCTGGGTTCGATCCCCACCTATGTCACCGGTCTTGTGCCCTTGGGAAAGGCACTATACATGACTTTCCTCACTTCACTCAGGTGTAAATGAGTACCTAGTCTCAGTTAGGGACGTCCCTTGGATAGGACGTTAAATGGAAGTCCCGTGTTTGGGGACAGCCACACCCAATGCACATTAAAGAACCCACCACACCTTTTGAAAAAGAGTAGGGGCATGCCCCGGTGTGCGATGGTACAAATTCTACAATCTGGAGTCTTGCCAAGAATTGGAGTGCCAGAATGATCAGTATGATGTTCGTGGGCATTAAATGAAAGAGAAGAAGACATACCTTGTAAGCTACCAAGATGTCTCACCTTCCTCTGCCGACACGTACTTTGATGCAGAACCTAGAACAGAGTTGCAGCTTCAATGTTGGTACAGCAAAATACTGGATAAAAACATAGAAAATTGATTAGTGAACTATACTAAAATCCACCAGTTCCATCACATCACTTTGTACTGGTAAGAAAAAAAAATGTCTTAACACAATGCAGGTAGCATTTTGATGAGGAGAGAATATGTCACAATGAATATGTAGACATGGCCAACCAAGCAGCACAAAATCCAATCACATGCAGACATGGACAGCAAATCAGCACCAAGGACAGCTCAAATCAGCACCGATCAACTTGAACTTTCCTCACATAATTACACAGGTCCTGACCACAATTCATACCAAAACAGCACCTCTTTTACACTCCTGAAACCTCTGACACATTTTTAACTTATTGTTGACTGTTCTCACACGTTTCTGAGCACTAGCAACCCTGAATATGGTTTGTGCGTAACAACACTGTTAACGTTACCGCCCCCCTCCCCAATCGAACTTACCACCGTCTGTTTCTCGGCCTTCAAATTCTGAAACCTCTTCGTGCCAATACCGCCGGCTTCTAACACGGAAAGAAGAAATAAGAAGCTCATCAGAAATAGTGGATGCCCCACCCTTGGAGTCTTTCTAAGATCGGTTGGCCCAGAAAGATCAGACTTAAACACCTATAAGACCTCCTACCTTACCACTGACACTTGAATGAACAAAACTGAACATCAAAAACAAACTAGACTGTGCCCTGAGCCTCTCCAAACATGGTGAGGCAGATTCATCATTATGCTGATGTTGGCCTCCTCAACCCAAAGAAGAAGAAGGAAACGAAAACACTTTGGTTTAAACAAATGCCAGGAAATCGACAACACGTTTTACAGGTATCGGTCACATGTATCATTTAGAGACGCAAACTGTAGTAAAACTGGCGTTGCGTACACGGTTTAAAAACGCCCCACTGCGGTTTGTTTACAAAGCACACCACCAGATATTTCTGCGTGGTTGGCATCTGGGTTGGTCTCTGAGTGCATGTTATTCATGGTGATAAGTAGATGAAAACACCATTATCATTCAAAGACATTTGTTGTTATCATGATCGATATCAAACAAATCGTAAACTTTGCACGAACGAACAAAATGCTCGGCGTAGAGCTTGATTCATTAATCGCAATATCTGTAAGTTTACACATTAACAAAAGTTTTTCCAGCGTTTTTTTTTTCAAATCCGCACTTAAGTGTGTTGTTCCTATTTGACGATTTGACCCGTTAAACCAACTTGGACCAAAGAGCAGCGCCTCCAGCGGCTGGTTGACTAAGTGCAACATTAAAACCAAGGGGAACATTTACCACAAGTTATTTTCGAAATTCTGTGTTTTGCTTCATATTTCACCTCACGCAGGTTTATCTACAGTGGTCTAGGGAGTGTCGAAGACAATGTCGAGTACAACTTACCTCCTAAGGCGGACGTGGCGCGTCTTTATACGAGAATTTTCCGGAGCGTTCTTCCCTTCCATGCACGCACTCGCCATCTTGGAACGGCGTGGTTCACACACAGGTGGCACCTGTTAACCATGACCAAAATTTGCATTTGGTAATCAAGTTACCATTAGATTAACAGCGGACCAATAGACAAGCAGCACTCATGCAAGCCAGATAACCCTTCAGGACGTGCATGATGTATATTTGACCAAGTAGTCCCGACTTGTATAATGTGAAATTATACAATATGCTATGCTTAAAGTCAATGAAAACTTTCCTCGACAGGTCCAGACATCTCCACATGCATCAAGAATGACCTTTAAGACACTAATTGACATAAGAATGATCGATATTTTAGGCGCCGCGCGAGGAGCCCATGTAACACCATGTCCGCCCGCCTGTATAAGTCATATCTCATTGTCTCATGGGCTCATGTAGGTTGAGGGAGTCTAGTGAGGCCCTGCCGTCACTCGAAAAAATACCATCTTTCACCCCAACATCTGCATGGAGACCCTTTCCGATATCCAAATCAGAGTATAGAATTAGGTTGAGGGACTCTAGTGAGGCCCGGCCGTCACTCGGAAAAATACCATCTTTCGTATTCACCCAACATCTGCTTGGAGACCCTTTCCGATATCCAAATCAGAATATAGAGTTGATGACATTGATGGCTCTATTGATGAGACAATTATATATACAGAGAACTTCGACAGACAGTGAATAGTAATAGGTAACAACGGTTGAATTTTAACATGAACATGCTCCTGCAGTCCCAAACAAGCTGCTAGGGGCCCAAACCTATGCCAATTCTTCTCCAGCACAAGAACTTAAATGTTGTGACAGTAGCATGTCCGGAACGTATCAAAACCGGTGTTTCCGCTCCAGTACCATTAATATCAAGTACTGTGATGGGGATCTAATAATTTCAAGGTTTCATCAAGACTATCAACATGCTCGAGTTATGCTATTCACACACTCTTAATGGTTAATAACTTGATATAACGTCCACAACCTCCGGAATCTGCATCCCTTGTGAACAACAGACTGTGTGTAGACAGACTTGTAATGGCCCTGTAATCCCCCGTTCATCAGTACTCATCCGGGGGTAGGCTTCGATTAATTGGCAGAGAAAACGTAATTGAGTTATACACACGGAAATTGAAAGCCTCCGGGAGTCCATTGGATTAAGACTTGAGGCCGGATACAAGCCGTTGACATACGGAAAAAGCTCCCTGGTAAAGAAGGAGTGACGTATTATTAAAATATCACTAAACGAGAGGTATCTAGGAAGGGTTTGCTCCCCCCCCCACCCCAAAAAAACACATAGTTTCTTGCTCATCAAAATGTATCACCGTACGTCCTTTCCCTGGTAGTATTTTTCATCATCAAAAATATCTTTCCTGCCAAACCCTGGGAGCCAGAGTCATTTCAAAGGTTCAACGAACGTCATAGAAAAAAGATCAAGCCCTACCTTACGCACCTGTCCTTGGTGCTGAATACGATATCCATTGTGTAAAGTTACATTAGATCACGCACAAGACGCGCGTTGGCAAGGAAATCCTTTTGGCAGCGCTACAAAGTGGTAAGACACAACGGGTACAAGTTTCATCTTTACTTTTCACAAGTGCCTTCTCTCTGTATATGACATGTGATCGATTTGACCTTGGGGCGCCATCTTGGATGATCGCTTTTCGATGAGGTCGCCGTGCTAATTGCTGAACCTCCGAAACAAATCTGACGGCCAGGGTTCGGCAGACCGTATGACAGGTGTATTAAATCGCTGGCAGCCCCACTCAGCCCACACTTCATCACTGTCTGCGTATGAAGGAGCGGACGACCTACATGCCGGGACGCGTAATAATCGGGCTGCCGGGCAACAGCGGTGCGATACCCTGTTTAACGGTTAATAGTTCCAAATAGTGTCAGCTGGTTGGCTGAACTTTGTTTTCGAAAAGTCACCGTTACTGATGAAACATAGTACAATGATGGTATAGTATAGGGCTGCCGAGACATGCCAGTGTGATACCCTGTTTAACGCTTACCAATTCCAGCTAGAATTTAGCAGTTGCTTAAACGTTTTTCTTCACACATCTGCTGAATTATGTTGCTTGTCTCTAATATCAAGATGATTACACTTTCAATTTCTTAAAATGTTGCCTGTCCTAAATCACCCCAAACAGCGCAAATTGTATTGCCTCTTTGAAACCGATTTCAACGCCACATTGCTAAATGGGCCGGCGGTATAATGGTAAACGTGCGGCGTGCGTGCGTAGTCATCAAACAAGTAGCCAAACTCGTGTTTCCCCGCGACAACCACGGAGTAAAGAATAGCTCGGCAGAAAGGCCGACCGTACTGTGATTTCCCAAAGGGAAGGAAATTTCCCTCCCAAAGATTAGGTGAGAACTGATTTGTGCTCCTTCTCGTCTTGCTGACAGGGAAGTAGCCAAATGCTGGCTACTTCCGCCCGTCCCGACGGGAAAGATCTAATAACTACTTCTGCCGAGCAGTCCGTCTCGGCGGGACGCCGCCGCTCTCTTAATCTGAAAACACAGATTTGACGCTCCGTTGTCTGAGAAAAACGGTTCAGTTGCTCGTTACGGTCGTCCTTTCCAAGCAGGTTTGACAGGGGAGTTGTCTAATTAAGGTTTTGAGTAGAATTTGAAAGGGCGAAGCTAATGCAATACTTCGGGATGCTACAAAAGCCATCTTGTTAAAGCAAATCCACTGGCTTAGTACCCATACAGTATTTCACACCGAGTAATACCATAAAAGAGTCATAACTTGTTAAGTGTACCTTTTAAAATTTTTGTAGAAGTAGAAAATATATGATTGTGCTTCTTCTTTATGTATCTTTTTGACTTACTATCACCTAAATATTATTAATTAATATTACCATCCTTACTTACTATTTGATAAGATAGTAAAATCGTTGTTGATTTTACATAATATATACTTCACAGTTGGTTGTGAACCACGGAATGGTATGATAAAAATAGAGCGGTAAAGAAGATAAGACACGAAGTCGTCTGCAGGAGCAGTTAGGTGGCGGAGCGGGGTTCAATGTTCGGTCACGATATGCGTCCAGTCTTAAAGCATTACAGGCAGTAATCCAGACAGTTTCTCAAATTTCGTACTTGTACGTACACGAACGCCTTGAACCTGCTTTAATGTCTATATTACGTCGGTGGACTTCAGCCTGGTAAAAATGCATCACAGTGAGGGACCGAGATTCATTGATCCTTCTTTTTTTTTACATAAAACATGTAATGTCATTTGTATGTAAAGGCTTTGCAATAACCAGCATAGTACGCATTTCTTCAGATAAACTGCATGCATAAATGGAGTTGAAGAAAGCAGAAACGCGACTGTATTAGTTTACAAGAGGTAACGTTATATTAGTGATGTCAATGTGACTTCTTTTTACTCCCAAAGCACGACTCAAGTCTGGAGTTAAAGTTTTCCAAGTCTTTTTTTTCAAGAATCTCAGCAACTACAACTAGAAACGCGAAATTTTCTCTCTTTCAAAGATGCCATGTGTTTTGAACGGAAAAGTCGGAGGTAGTGTTCCGTGATATTTTTTTACTGCAACAGTGCCTCGCACGAATGTTTCAAGTACACCAACAGCAGATAACCAATTCGACCGTCCGAACAGACTTGTCCGACCCTGTGTAAGTCTAAGTGCACCAAACCGTCCGTTCCAATGAAGCACTGCTGTCAACCCCTGACACCGACATGACCTCTCCATACGCTTCCAGACAAACATCGTACAAACGACTGAAGGCCGGAGAATTAACGACAACATCGTCAGTTTCTGACACATCTGGAAAACTTCAGCAGGATTTCTCTGACATTACGACCTCATCAGAACGGTGTGATGTCACAGATCAGCGCTAATAAACATGAGGAGAGTTAGCAGAGGTCTCACAGGTGAGGCCTGGTTCTCATCATGGGGAACCCTCGAGATGTATTTATAATGGAGAGAAAAATATTGTTATTATTTTATACATTATTATTATTATTATAACAGTATGTCTATCAAACACACACACACACACACACACACACACACACACACACACACACACACACACACACACACACACACACACACACACACACTATATACTATATCTATCGTCACATATCTACCACATAATTCCATTAAACTATCGCAACCTATAGCTATCATATCGCATATATCACATGTGCGTGAGTATGCGTATGTGTGTTTGAGTCTTCATGTGTGTATTTGTGTGCGCGTGTGTGTGCGTGTGTGCGTGTGTGCGTGCATGTGTATGTATGTGTGTGCACGCGCGCGTATATGTGTATGTGTGTGTGTGTGTGTCTGTGTGTGTGCGTGTGTGTGTGTGTGTGCGTGTGTGTGTGTGTGCGTGCGTGTGTATGCATGTGTGTGTGTGTGTGTGTGTGTGTGCGTGCATGTGTATGTATGTGTGCGCGCGCGTGTGTGTGCATGTGTGTGTGTGTGTGTGTGTGTGTTTGTGAGTGTGTGTGTGTGTGTGTGTGTGTGTGTGTGTGTGTGTGTGTGTGTGTGTGTGTGTGTGTGTGTGTCGTGAGTGAACTTTTTATCTGCACATCTGCTACCGTTTGAAAAAAGTAGAGCCATCGCTGCGGTATCTGTTCTCTTTGCGTGCCTGATCCGATCGGCTTTACCGACGAACAACTCGGACCTGTAGCGGCGGTGATCCTTTAACTACCGCGATGTCAGAGCCTCAACCACCTCCCGGAGAACCCCATTCATAAGGAGATCTACCGCTCTCGCCTTATCTCTGCGACAAGGAAAAAAAGGGCGGGACCATCAGAGGTAATGGAATCTGGGGTGGCTTGGGAGAAATAACACTGTCAACCCACAGGTGGACATGTATCCATCGTGCGCCGAGCCGAAAAGGCTTGGAACGCGTTCAAAGATTATGGAAAAAGCTGGCAGTAACTTGGCGGGCACATGAACAGCGTATGCTCGGGGTATAACAGACCTTACTCCATGGATCCTGCAGAGATCTGAGAGGGAGGTGGACGGCGGGAGTAAATTGAGGAATTCGTCAGATGATGTTCAAAGCTGTGCGGATATGAATGAATCTGAGATAAGGAGCAGAGCGTGGGGGATAACAGATTAGATGTCGGTCTTACAGAAGGGATGAGGAGATAGATGTTACAGGGAGTAACTCCCTCAGGTTTTATCTCTGTGAGGAAGACATCAATACTGTCAGACTAGTTCCTACTGATAACGCCTTCGTGCATTCCTCATGCTTACACCAGACGTCTTTGTGGAGTGGAAAAATTCATCAAAATTTGCCCAATATGGTGAATGATTTGCCAGAGGACTCTGTTACTTGGCCAGCCAAGTTATTTTCATTCACGCTAATCGGCCAAACTCTGCTATTTTTTTAACCCCAGCATGAGCCCAGTGGAGACAACGTTATTCTAAATACACGTTCGTTGACAATGTACTGGAGGCATTGAGTTTTGATATACGATTTAAGCCTGCAGCTCTGTATGGTTTCATAACGTTACATAACGATGGAAGCACTGAATACATAACACTAGTACTGTAATAACAATGTGAAATGTCAGAAAAATACATATCAAAACAAATACCACACATTTCCGTGGATGGAGAATGTTGTGCCCGCCGAAAACCTAAAGCTAACGTTACAGCTTATGAAGATTGATAGAGCAGTCGCCATGTATTATAGGGTCCATTTTTCCCTACTGTTATGAGACGTACTGAAGCTAACTTACATTCTCGACCTCTGAGCTGCTTAGACACTTTCTACTTTGTCTAACACAGACAAATATAGAGAAATATGGAAAAGGAAAATGATGTAAAACCTTCTGATTATCAACAATTGACCTAATGCTTTGTCCCTACTGATCTGTTTATTTTGCTAAGGCTATGACTGCTGATGATAACTTGATTCTTCTTTGTCTACAGTCGAATGATAAGAACAACAACTATAACAACAAACTATCCTAACGATTTCTAGTGTCTAAAGTACTTTATGCACTGTCATAAATATACATACAGTATAATGATGCATGGTACGTGCATTTCTAGTCCTCAGCACAGCCCAGGAGACTAAACGCACTTGCCAGGCAATTTTTCGAGGCTCATTTGCCCCGCCTCTATCACGTATAGAACATATAGATCCGCCCAGTCGTCGTCGCTATCATTATCGGATTCAGTATCATAACGTTTTGGTTACCAATTGCGGGTGACCTACTGGTAAGCGGAATATATTTCAGATGCAACAATTCAATTTCAGAGCGGGAGAGAATATCTTTTAGAGATAAATTCTATCAAGGACGAAGCACTGTACTGTATGATGGCAGACAGTGGACATAAACTAAACATCTAGCAAAGGCCCTGCACAGATAAATACATTCCTTGTATGTCCTGTATGAGATGTAATTTCTCATGTCCATTTGCTTAACATTTTTGCTAAAAAATAAACTTCTTCACAAAATTGTTTATAAAGCTCATCGTTTTCGACTATATGCCTTCCTTCAATGATGCCCTAATCATCTGATGCCCACTTCAGATCAAAATTATCTAGGCACTGCTTTGATACACCGAGACTTTAAATAATAATATACACGTATATATATTAACAATATGCCAAACATCACAACAACACATCCATAGCTTCTTCGAATTCAGTCGTCAAGCTGTTCAACTACAGAAAAAAAATCACACAGAACTACACATAAACTTTCTTGGTGAGGGTATTAGTAAAACTGGAAACAAGTGAAAGAAAGACCCTCCTTCTGTGGAATCTTCTGTGGCGTTTATCATTTCGTGATGGCTCGTCTAGCAGAAAGAAAGAAGACACCATTCAAGGAGAAGTAGCGTTTCTTCAGAAGGATGTGCCCATTGAGACATAACAGTTCTCCCTGGCCATTTTTCTCCGGGTAAACGAGTGGCTCTAATGGCCATTTCTATCACTCCCCGCGGAGAGGGAAGCAATATTACCGCCAACAGATGCCAGAAAACCACTGACCGAATCAAAGTCCTGCCCAGTTTTTATGTTCCCCACACGGTGACATTTGAAGAATATATATAAATGCGGCTCCATGCTGTATTGTATTGGTACGTAATGTACTGTATTTTGATGCCTGTGAGAATGTTTCGCTACACAAATTAAATCGTCTTCAGACATTCAGTCTGTATAAACATGTACAATAATGAGAAACATATGAGATATGAAAGTGCCTGAAGAAATAAAAGACTATCTACCGGCAGATGCCACGGTATTCAGCACAAATGAGCCAACAAAGTCATCACGTCACCATAGGTACATAAATCATCAGCCAAACACCCCACGTATGATGTACATGTATCTAACCGGCAGAACACTCCAGCGGAAAGTTGTCTGGTTCGGGTGCCATCTCTGATCTCCCCGATAGAAGGAGATGGAGAGGTTTCGACAGGCTGGACTTATCCTGTGTTAAATTAGGGTCGGCAAGGGGTTCTCTGCTCCAGTAAATAAGTATGTATCATCCATCTGGTGCTCGTCTATCGTACAAATCGACGCCAGCACAGTTTGTCTTCATTTTCAGGTATTGGAATAAGGCTGATGGCATATAAAAAGGATATCGGATCTTATTCCACGCATGACAAACTGTCTGGATGCTATAATAACTCGCCTTCTGAGAGTAATTGGAGCTAAGTGCGTCAGAAACCGAAGTCTCCAACAGTACATCATGACGCCACACCGTTCCTTCGTACGCTGTTTGCCCTTGTGAAAAATCAGATTTCCCTACATGTCTACATACAGCCATTATATCGCTTGAAATGGGCTTTCTCCGCCCTTCCTTCTGATTAATATATAACACACAAATCCATCTACCCTTCCCTTCCACCACTCAAATCCATTACTTAAATGTGTGCGTGAAAACTCACTAGAACCAAAATGTTCCAAATTGACAATTAGAGGACAAGTTTTATCATTTTACCCAATATCTGTGTAAACATTCATTATATTTTGCTTGACGTAATCGCTGTTAGCAAAACGACCAGCCCAGGAATTTTTCTGACGTTCTTTGAGAGGAATGATGTAGTCGTGATGTCTGTGTGAACTACTGCGCCGAATTTCCCGGATTCCCATTTCTTTTTGGAACGCAGTTAATGGAACCATTTCGTCCCGAGTTCCCAATGACCTTGCCTCGGGCACAGACGTTTGCCTGCCCGCCCAGCCAAGGGCAGCGTGTCCGCTCCCATTTACGTGTACATACTCCTCTAATTGCCTTCATTAAGTTAAAATTGCCCTTGAATTGGGGTACAGTTACGACAACATCTGTATCATACAAAATGCATGAGTGCCCGGCTCGCTTGAATGATGAGACGTAAAACGAATAAACGCGATACAGAGCGTATAATGCCTGCTTGGTTACGCCTGGCTCTATTTCTCGGTCTATCGTTATCCTGCCGCAGGTACCTAGCGATAGCAGAGTGGCAAATTGACCTACCAGGAGAAAATGAAAAGTTTTCAGAAATCATGCTGATGCACAACTCTAAATACGCTTGGAGAGCGTAGAAAGAATCAACAAAAGTGCCTACGCGTGTGTATTTTTTTTCGCTAAGTACTAGACAGTCAATGAAAACGGAACAGAAGATAAAGTTGGAAGAACTTTATCTTTTGATGGGAAAATGGGATTGTTTCCTGAAGAGTCAGTGTCCTCGTTGAGCAACTTTAATGGAGTCTATTATCTGTATGGTCCTCTTCGTTGATGTGCATCGACTTCTCTCTCTTATCTTGGTCTTAGCTGATGCTAAAGAGACCACGTACCCCGTCAGGGTGACGCTTTCATTACCAGGATAGTCATCAGCAGGAAGCTAAAGACAGAAGATGCTGATGAACAGAATATCCTGGCCTGGCGAACCAACATGTTATATATCATCTTACCAATCTGAGCACGGCCCAGAACATTACAGCGTTAGCAACTTTGTATCTTCACTCGCACACCAGCTACTCAAGAATTAAATTTATTGTGTCCACATATATTTTATGATTATTGGGCAAACATACTTGTCTAGGCCCTCTCCTCATACATACAAAAAAGCAACATCAATAAAACTAAGTAGGAAAATAATCAATGAAAAGAAATGAAAGAGTTACATAACGAGCTGGTGTACAAATCAATCCTCAATCAATCAAAATGACCTGTCTGTTTAAAATAGCACATGAAATATATGGCAGTTATCAATAAACAACAAAAATGAGTTACACCCGAGAATAGTTGAGCATACTCAAGAATACATGAAACGTCGCTAGCAGGCATCTTTTAAACTAAGTTGGAAAGTTTATCTGTCGGAAGATAAGAATTGAAATTTCTATCTAACCCAGTTCGATGAATCTCGGAGATATCTAGCGTGATCCATCATGCTGAAGGGCTGTGGCCCCGGGCTATCCATCAGTGTTGGTATTGGTCGTTTGGGGCCATCCGACCATCTATCACATCCTACAGACAGGTCTTACACGCCTGGTGTCCGCTAGGAATGTAGATTTCAACAGGGGCTGCCACATACATGGGGCATCTTTATTCAACTTTGTCAACAATGCAAGGGACCTACCCTGTAGTATTCAACGTGTTTTATCTTTATCATTGAAATAGTTGCCAAAAGTATGTAAAACTGCTACTTATTTAAACATGAAGGAAAGGTAACGACGTATGGATAAAAGGAAGTCAGGAGCAAGTGTATGCAGGCAATTATGGATGCTTTTTGGGTCGCCAGTCGTTAGAACAACCTAAAACTTACACTCAACCGAAGGTTACCCTCATAGTTTCTAGTTGAACATGCTCAACCTATGCGGTGGAGAAGAAGGTTTATGAATTTAGGAAAATAAACTTGACCTGCAAAAATTTCAGGAACTTAACAACAAGATGGTTTGAGGATACTCGAGTCAATGATTTTGTACAANAAAAAAAAGAACCACAAACATGTCATCGGAAACAGGGAAGCGATCGATGTCCACCTTGAGCAGGGTCAGCCTTCCCGTCCGTCCTAACACTGTCGTCTCGCCCACTTTATCTTCCCATTAAATCATCTGTCCCGATCAATAGTTTCTTTCACGGATATGCTTACCAGGAGCTGCTATACCCCGAGGTACATTATCGTCAGCAAAGCATCTTAGATGACCATTATCGACTTGCCTGAACTTCACCGGTAACACAAGCTGGGCATGCTAATCTGATGCTGGTAATAGACAGTGCACTTTGGAAAAACAGTCTTCATCGATGACTGATATTATTTTGATACCTGTCAGGATAGAGAATTGTAGATTTCTGAGTTATAACGATATCTAAATGATATTTAGGCATCTTGTCAGCCGATTATATTATAATTGCTTATATTATATTAGATTATAATTGGTAGTATTATCCGGTCAGCATATTCTGTGAAAACGTGGAATTATGACTTGCGTTTTAATACTTCTGATATTGTTACGAATGTAGAGCGTGTAAAATATGATTCAAAAGTTGTGAATCTCCTTAAGAGCCCAGGGGTTAAATCGATGACTCCATAACTTTGCTTTTACCTATCTGCTGCGTCAGACGCTTGACATTACGTGCTCGCCTTTTACCGAAGAAAAACTTCAACTCATCTCACACGATCATATCAGTATGCGGACGTCACAGATGTCTACGTATGGCGTCCATACGAAACTGAATGCACTAAAGATACAATTTCATAGGCCATTAGGCTTGGCCGACCATTTCGCAAACTACGCTCGTGGAATCCTTATCAAATTTTACTTGCATTTGCTTTTGTAGGTATGCAGGGGTTACTAATGGTCATGTGGACGGTTTGCATCAAGGCCACACAACGTGGCGGTTCTGATAAAGGGAAAAGTGAATATATTCAACAAAATTGGTTTGGGTAAAATTTTATGGAAATTCCTAAAGATATTCCGAAAGCTTGGCCTTGTGAATGGCCCCGGAGGTATTGGCGTCAGAAAAAGACAAGTGTTTCATATGTGAGTGTGTGTACGAGTGTACATGTGTCTGTTTGTATGTGTGTGTGTGTGTGTGTGTGTGTGTGTGTGTGTGTGTGTGTGTGTGTGTGTGTGTGTGTGTGCGTTTATGTGTGTGTGCGTGTTTGTGTTTGTGTTTGTGTGTGTGTGTGTGCCTGTGTGTGATAGTTTGTGTGCATGTGTGTGTGTATTTGTGTGTGTGTGTTGAGGGAGGGGGGCACGTGTAAAAGCATCAAGGAGTTGGTTCGTTCTGGAAATTCTATTGTATTGACTACTCCAATGCATGATCAAGATACAGTTCACACCTATGCACTTAATCCCCATGTGGCTTTATATACATTCACGAATTTCTGTCAAAGTGGGACACACGGCAGGTACATGTAGCTATATATTCAGAGACGCCCGTTTACAATTATTCAGACATTCTGACTACAGACCTGGAAACCTCTCTACCAACGGGGTTCGTTGTCGTTTCATGCATAAAAAATTACTAACAAGTCTCCAACCTTTCTGGTGCATAACATATTTAGGTAACAGTAAAAATTAGATTTACCGTGTACTCGTGCGATGGCACTTGCGCTAGTCCCCGGCTTAATCCGTTTGACACAATGTGATTTACTTTGATAAGCCCTGCAGGAGACAGTCGATATTATTCAACCAGAAGCGTGACCCGAGGTCAGGGTCTACTAACCTTTGACCTGGCTTGTCGCAGAGCGAGATGCAATTTGCCACATTTTGGACCTTGTTAGCTTCAGCTAAATCCCCGAACAGAACCTGTGCGCCTACCTTTTCTATCCGTGTTCCCCTGGCGTAAAATATGTAAGTTAACTACAGAATATGGAGAACTTGAGACTTATGGAAAATTGACAGTTACAGTTGCTATCAGTGCATGTGTGGTACACGGTGTCACAGGCACAAAAGATGTAGTATGAAAACATTTCAACGTAAGATATTCAAAATTTATGGACATAATATTTCACTGATACGAACTGGGATATGGGTGCAGTATTGGGGCTTGTTTTTCTTACAGGATAAATGTATTGCCTAAGCTGAAATCGGCAATATATATTCTTAGCAGAGTTGAAATACATTTCTCACTCATTGATCACTATCGCGTAATGCATTGCAGTTGACGGTTTGGTGAAACAAACAGATGCAACAAGTTGGCTTTTAGCTGTACGGAGTCTAAGCCCGAGTAGAGCCTCTGTCATGTTTGTGGCTGAATGCCAATAGAGTTTGCCTGCGGCTCGCGACAAAAAAAATTGCAACGTTAGCCGTTCTGGAACTGACAGGTCCCACTAGTTCTGTCCCTGGTGCTGAAATGTTATGCGGAAAGTACCGTTTGCAACTGTAAGATATTGCGACCAATAGCACGCTTGGTATTAACCAATCTAGAGTTAGTTATGCCTCACAAATTCTGATTGGTGAAACAGGACAAACACGTAGCTCTTTAGCAGCTATTAAATCAAACGTTTTCTCAAGTGTATACTATGTTAATTTTACTATTGGTCGCCATATTTGTGGTTTATGACCCGTGAATGACCTTTGTGACCCCTGTGACCTTTGGCTGACCTTGCTGCCGCCTGGCCGCCATCTTATCAGCGAATCGTCTGGAACTTTGTCAACAAATGTTTTACGGGGTGGCACCTTGAATAATTCATTCGGCCTGCAAGGGACAATTTTTCCAGCAGCTGACTATTCCTCAAAAACCAGATTAGCATCGCCGGGTGATGAGAGAGATAACACAGACCCACGTCATCGTTCTTACACTTTCAACATAGGAAAAATGAATACACGACATCCTTTGTAGCATTGTATAGATTTTCCATATTCTCACAAACAACACCAGTAACACCAGTATTATTACCAGTGTTCGCGTGTCAATTTTCTGTAGCAAACTCATTTCCGTAGTGTCCAAAGCAAGACATGGTGCGATTTATAATTTTGCTCTCCTGTCAAAGGCAAGGCGTCTTCAATTGAAAGTAGAATACGATAACTTTGTCGATTCAGAAACATGTTGGTCTGATTCACAGCGAATTGCTGGATTGGAAACCATCAGGCGTACAAATATATCTACAAACGAGCTTTTGTGTGCTTGCTTTGGGAGAAACCCGATAGCCACACCCGACCCATTGCCCCTATGGTTTGGCCTTCGACCTTCCCTGTCAGAAAATGATGTGTAATTTCCACTCCATTGGGTCCTGTTAGCTACACCCAACTCCCACCGTGCGCTGTGTATTCTGCAGTCGTGCCGTATCCTCTAGGGTAGCGGGCACTTAATCACGTCTGATCGACAAGCCGACAGAAAATGGATCGTCTGAACTTCAAGCCAGAACATGGCGCGTTAAACCGTCATTATATAGCTTTCAAACCAAACTTTCAACCTTAATAATTGTAATCATAAGACTGCTAAATTTCCATTAGTGCGTTACGGTTCAGTCTCTGTCTTTCTTCTGCATCCAGAGAAGATACTGCAGAATTCCAAGTAATACAGTCGGCGGTATGATGTGGTGATTAGTATGCAGATTGCAGAAGGAGGCTACGTCAAAGCTGACAGGTCCTGCAGCCGCGAAGATCCAATTTCTTCTCAACAAACTCCCATCAATCCCGGCTGTAGGTGTTTGACAATGATGAAAAACGCTACAACACCTACATCATCACATGAATCCATCACAAGGGAGGCGGCAGGCCGCGGACTTTCTACTTTCATATTCTGGAGGTGGTCGCTGCATGTATATTATTCCATACTTCTACTGCCATCTACAAAGAAAAAACAAGCATATTGCACTGCCCCAAAATATGGCGCTAACTATCTAATAAGGTATGAAGATAATATATGTTTTATATAGTCCTCTTTGGTTAGATTTCTCTCCATATCACATTTCGTGACCGATATTATCAAGTTCATCGCTTTGCGGTTTGACAAATGTTGTTCTGCATACTTGCGCAAATGTTTCTCAGTGTTAGTTCCGCCGTTGACAGAGTGTTGTACGCGGGGTAGCGTGCCGTCTGGTGTCCGCTTCCCACCTCGTAGTTTGTCGTAAATAACACGGGCTTGCCGTTTTTATTAGTGGGCAAAACGTTGGACGCAAACTGCGGGGATCGCGCTCACACAAAGACGCGTCATTGCTATTCTGCGGGTGGGATGAAAAGCCGGCTTGTCAGGAGGATCGAGGACGTGCGACTCAGGTGATGAAATCTTCCCTCTCGTGGGCTCGTGTGCTGACATGTTGATAATGAAGACGTCAGGTAGAGGATTTCTTTTGAAGTTCTGGCTGCAGCAGACGCAGGGTGACCTTGCTGTGTAAAGTAATGTAAATCAGAAGCCCCAGGCTATCATACAACGGTGTATCCGCAGTGTGCAACTCTATATGAATGCATTACCAGTAGCGTGCTTATTGCAATGTTCTATCTTGGGGCAAAGTATCCCCTTAGACCTACGTTAAAAGAAAAGCTATCAAAGGTAGTTTCCAAAACAATTTGACAACACCTAACCTTGCCAGGCGACGATTAAGAATGACTAACCAGCAGCATTATAGATTAATTATAAGCGGCAACAATTATCAGCAAAAATTTGCAACACAAAAATGTGAGGTATTACTTCTTGTACAAATTCATTTTTTAAATTCATAAGTTCCTCGACACATATCAAATCTTAATCCGACACGACAGAGAAGACTAGCAATTGAGACAAGAGCTCCTGTGACGGCATTAGTACATGTACGATACAGATCTACTAATCCTGATTCCACTCATCAAATATTAATCCTGCTAAGAAGTTGGCCTCTCGGCTGATTATAGCTAATGCCAGAAACTCAACCCTTATCAGAAAACATCATTTGCTCCGTTGTTTGCATATTTCATAAAAGAAAACTACACGTATTCTTCTTTTAGCTACCCAAAACCCAAAAATTTTGGAAAAGGTGGCACATTGCGTCTTCCATGGTTTACAGAAGAGAAGTCAAACTCTTTAGACATAGTTGTTTAGACAGAGCTATAGTTATAGTTTCAGACAATTACCTTGTGTTATTATGTAGATTTGTACTTTGATACTTTGTACTCAGCTTCAATGTTCTGTTATCTTTGTCATCTGCAAATTAGCCTTCGAGCAGGAATTTACAATAAACTTAGCAGTAAAATTCGTCCCTGAGTCGTTATGGACACATTTAGATATAAAAACGCTTTTTACAGTGTAGAGCAAAGATTGACCTTAGGTGACATTGTAAACTTGTTTAAGAGATCAAATATGATTATGTCAACATGATGTTTCTACGTCGTCAGTATTAATGACCAGATTGGCTGCATGACAAAACTGTGACATCTATTTATCAAAATTGTCGCTCGACGCCTTTCAGGGGAATTTCACGGAAGAACCTTCACTAATAAGATTCCCCTCGCAAATGGTAAAGTAATGATATCATTTCGTCCATGACAACTGTGCGCAGAGCTTTTCAATCATACCGCGTTACGCTGGCATCTGCTCCCACTCACCTGCCATATTGTGTTTCTTAGAGATGATAACAGCTTCTTTATACGTAAGTCATATACGAAAATACTTAGGAAAATGGTACATTTCAGTCTTCTCTTTTCTTATGTGGTTACCTTGCTACCAAGGCTTGCGTATAAAGTTGGTACCATTATCCAGCATATAAATATTGAATGATTTGTTAACAACTTATTTATATGGTGTGGCAAGGCGTATACGTAATTCCTTAATATGATACAACTTCAGTCTTCTCTTGCTTTTCTTTACTACCAGGACTTGCGTATGACTTGCATGTTGTCGGGTTCATGTTGTTTATCATGGAATTAGCTTTAGTAGTGTTTTAAATGTCAGAGATGTCTGGAAAACAAGCCGAGTATATTTGCCACGGATAAATTAATAAAAATGAAAATGAAGTGTACATCATTATGCAGCCTATCAATATTGAATTTTTACTATTTCCATTGGTATTCCGGAGGCGTCCGAGCCTCGTACGCCCTACCCGGAGATAACAAATTGATCTCGCTTCCACACTATCCGTGTGTTTGTTGACTTGTTGAAGGGGGTAAATGACGCAGAGAGGGTGCCGGGGTTTCCACTCCGGTTAGTCGGCATGCCGCTCATGTCTCTCCGCACCAGGCCACCGCTGGGTCAATCCGATCCAATGGCGATACGTTCGCTTTCAGAATTTTCCTCTTCTTCTTCCAACAACCCCGGGTCCCACACGGAGTGATTGTGATCTGTTTTACACCCAGAACACGTGTTGTCTGTCAAAAGACAGCCAGCGAGGAATACATCACACTTTAGTCAAGTTGAAAGAAGCCATCTAGCCTTCAGGCAATGAGCAGCTCTGACTAATAATGGCACTACAGCCGTGTTTCTTACGCGTTGTAATCAGATTAAGCAGTGGTTTTTGCATTGATCCGAACGAATTACAAAATGTGATCTCCCCCGCTGAAAGGTAATTGGTACGTAAAAATATATTACACCCCGGGACTGCGTCTCCGGCGTTATCTCTGCTAACAAAGTTCAGCAGCGTACGCTCAGGTTCAGCCTCACTTGGCGCGTCTAAGACAAACAAACGCAGAGACCAGCCGGGAGCGCTATTAGTTAAAGTCAGGCAAAGCCCCACGGAGCATTATCCTCCACGCTTTTGATGAGGTTGTCAGGGGCTTAGCCCGACTTTCTGCACTATCGCTGGGATAATCTACGCCCCTTAAGGCCGAGGTACAAGATATAACTGTAGGCTCAGCTGGGGTACAGCAAATCTCAGGAGCCAATTTGGCGAGAGACTTTGCAGAGCGGGGGCAATATTCTTCACAGGGCACACAGCTGTAAGTACATGGAATTGGAGGCGCTACTGGTTGGTGAGGAGGCCACCAGCGCATTACTACGCTTTATCCCCACGAGACTAAAAGAAACGCAGAATTGCTGATAGTGGACCTGGTGTTTCTGATTTATTGCTCGCAGACGTGTTCCGACCAGTTCAAGTACTGGTGGAGGTGCGGCCCCATTTGTCGGCGCTGACTAGGCCGTCATTAGCGAGTGTGGCACAGATCGTGTGTCATTGAAAGCATTGCCTGTCACTGGTCCGGGTGCATTTCGCTCGCCATAAATCACAACACGCTCACTCTGCAGCCGGCCAGCAAGCGCCTCGGCAGGTGCCGCGCACTTCTAACACAACCAGGCGGCTCTCGTTTCGCTGATTAGCACTCAACTCGTCAGTATTCCTCACGGAGCCCGCCACGGTGGAAGGAAGCAGCTCAAGGTTTCTCCATGGTTAGAGTCGTGAGGCAGCCTTACAGGGGCAGTTAACGGCCGTCAGTGACAGAGGCAATCGTTGTCACGCGCTCCGTACGCACTTCCTTCAAGCCTGCGCTTCTTCAACACGGATACAACACGGAGTTTGACAGCAGCGCAGAAGAAACAATGCTGGGCGGAATCAGCAGCATAACCAACAGCACAGACGTCAAGGATGTCAAGTCTCGAGTGTTCATCGGCAATCTCAACACGGTGAAGATCCCACGAGCCGAGGTGGAGAGCATTTTTGCTCGGTACGGAAGCATCAAGGGTTGCTCTATCCATAAGGGGTATGCCTTCGTGCAGTACACCAGCGAGGCTGATGCCAGGGCAGCAGTGGCCGGAGAGGACGGCAGACTGATAGTCGGACAGGCTCTTGGTGAGTTTGGTTGATCACATCTCCTCTGTCTCATTGACTAATGACATATCCTTCCTTTCACCGTAGTGAGTGTATTTCAGCACCAAGGTCAGCGTAGTTGTGTATGAATGCGAACAAAACGTACAGTTGAAAAGATATAAAACGTCGCCCAATAAAGCAATGACAACATTATACGAAAAACGTACTTTCTATTTGGCCCTCCCATTGGTATATAAACCACATCAAACTTTGACATAACTCGTATCTGAAATGTTTTGCACATTGAAGCACATTTCTTGGTGACGTCGTGCTTTTTACATTGCACAGAGAGATTCCCTTGTGAACGAGTTTATTTCTGCTAGCGTGGAGAGACATATGGTGCCATTGTGATATCATAAAAAATGACGGATGTTGAATCCTCGGTCATGGTGTATCTGTGTTCTTCACGGTTGAGCAGCGAGCGATAATTTGTTTGACACTTGCAGGCCATGGGGAGGTCTTGCATTAGCTTTTGACGGCAAAGCATTTTCTCCAAACAATACGAAAAAACAGATCAAAATGCACGTCACATTTCAATGCCATATAACAGTATATGAAAACTACATACAGCTTTCCTAACAAAATAATAATAAAAAATGTGTCCCAGCGCCCTTAATGTTCGTTTACTACCGATTGATGTACTGCTATGTAGCCGGTAGCTTCCCTTGGGTGTGAAAGCTACTCCAGTTACACTATCAAAACGATAATTAATCAAAACTTGAGCGACTTTCACCCGCCAACCGTTAGGAACACCATCTATCAGCGCGCTGTCAGAACGTCGGCTGTACCAGGTCATTAGTATGCCTGTCCAGGACGGCCCCCCGTTCTTCAGGTAATCCCTATTTAATCTAACAATACTTAGCAAAGCTTCTTGGGAACCGCACACGAACACTGAGTGTTTGGGGTCAGTATCTGCTACTGCTGTCCGCTGTCACCATGAATATCTTACGCCAAATGAAGGGTTTTCTATCGAGGCGCTGCATCTTCGTCGCTTCTGGCTCCCTTTTAAGCCGCCGTTTGAGGTCAGACAGTTCAACGTACAAACCCCCCAAAAAATGACGAAGCCTGATAAGTTGTGAAAAGATATTCTTCCACCGAAGCGGAGCCTCGGATATTCCCAAGTGAAGCCGACATCCATCGTTCTATGCGGCAATGCGAATTTGATGCATTGCCAACTGCCGGCGGTCTATTTGATTAACTCCGAACTCTGCAAGCCCGTCTGCGCTGAAGTCTCTATTGGAAGTGTGTTCCGTTTCTCGCCCTCCCGTACCTGGTTAGCCCAACCCTGGCACGCTGTGATTTTTATGAAACGTTTACCCTAATATAATCGTTCCACGCGCGGCTGGATGTTATGTTTGCCACCTTGCCCACCCTGATATTCTAGAGGCGTGCACTGCGATGACTGGTGATTAAATGAACGCTAAGAGACCGTAGTGCAGCCCCGAGGACAAATCAAATGCAGTGCGAGATGCATCTTCGATCCCGGCAAGAGACAATTATGAATGTGCATACGAGTGTCCCATTTATTAAGAGATGCACGCATATGTCGGCTTCAGAATGCAAGCAGATCATCAACTTGGTCCTTCAGGATTACTAGGAAACAAGCCATGCGGATGCATAGGACCGGTTTCACCCGTCTGTACAATTTATGCGGCGTTCCGCCTCCGGCATTTGCCCCAAATAGGCAGCGATTTCACGGTCCTGCCTGGCTAGTGTAAATCCTACACACTCAGGTCATCCCCCGTCCCATCATTTATAACCGTTCCCCTCATCTATTTTCTCTGTGGCCTTTTCCCGACATCCGGCCGCGCCACGTTTGTACAAATGTGGTCTTCCTCAATCTCATGCATCAATCCGGCAGGAATGATTCAGACTACATGTAGCGTGCCCTGGCGTTTATGGCATGATCACTTTTGAAAAATTCATCAGGTCGTAAAAAGACATCAAAGGACATTTAGGTTGCTGATGCGGATGAAATCATTTGAGTTATTACCTTAAAAGCATATGTTAATCGACGTAAGATGTTTACACTTTTATTCCGTTGTGTGAGGTTATGTTCAAGGTGTCTTTACATGCACACGGGGTAGAACGACTTTGTGAAACATCTGAGAGGATACAGAAGTTGATGTCTCGTCTAATCGTTTCAGCTTCTGCTGTGAGTTATTTGAACGTTTCGCTAAACCTATCATCTAATACATTGAACAGACAGCTCTGTGTGTATAGGCATATGTCTTCAGTACAAAAGAGCACAAACTCAAACCATGGACTATAATCTTGTGTGGCTGAAGCTTAATAGCTTGGTATTTTCGACCTGGAGTTCTCAGTAAGGATAGTTATTGACGACTTACTTGATGGATCTCCTAATCATTGGCTCCTGGCAACTTTGTAAATAAGCCTTCGATGGACATTTCTGTAGTGTAAAAGAAAAGTCGATGCCCGGTAACATGTGCTGTACTGTACATGAGCTTATACTCATTCTCATTCTCCCAGCTGGATCAATAGCAGCGTGGATAGATGAAGCTATCTAGATAGCACTTGGAATGCTTTACATGCCCATTACATGTTCATTACCTGCAGAGGTTTTCTGGCTTTATCAGTGGCACGATCTCGGCTGAACAACATCAGCCAACGGAATGAGTTGTTCGCAGAAACATCAACACCGTGAGGGAAAGTTTGACAAATATCACGAGGTTATGAAAATGTAACACCCAAAAATCGAGACTTCCTTCAACCCACGTCTACTTTGACTAATACATTTTGCATTTGGCGAGTTGTTAATCTCATTCTAGGCAAGAAATCTGTGTAGCCATCTTTGGCCTCTACCGTGCTTTATCTGAAATTGGTCGCTCAAGCAACAGAGTCCACATGGTAATGAACAAACCGGCGTTCTGTTCTCGCATACATGTCGAAGGGCGTTATTCAAACCATGTACCATCAACAGATCTTACTCCAAAATTAGCAGGCGACTATTCTGTTTAGTACCAGCGGACACCAAATGTTTACGTTGTCAAGCACACACCACTTCAGCCTATCACTTATCCTGTGCCCTGAACTTAAAGCTTCATTCAGTATCTCAAATATGTTTTGAAAAGAATGTTTATTCTATAGGTAGTTTCACCTTGTAGTAACCGTACCAAGCACGGGAAGACGACGTCATCGAGTGCTCACGAAAACCTTGAATGAAGACTTCTTGAAACCTCCTTGACCTTTTCTTTATAATTTGTGGGAAACAATCATCTTGCATGGGTTGTCACAAAATAACAGACAACAAGACGTTTTACGAAACCGTAGTTTTCAAAGTCTTCTTTTCACTCACTTATTAATTGTCAACGAATCCTTTTCTCCAGTGCAACAACCATCCTGGGGTTTTTAATAAACTGCTGGAAGCTTGTTTGTGGCAACTTCTCCAGAAATCGACTCACATTACTCCAGTCAATCGATATTTTGTAGAATTGCACATTCTGCTTGACCTGGTTTATACTCATATTCGTCTGGCTAATGGTTATTCAGTCGCGACTTAATATGTGTCTGTTCCTATCTCGCTGCAGCAACAAATGAGAACAATCTCAAATCTAGATTAATTCACGTTATTTGTAATACTCCGTGTTTGACAACAAATTAGTAATCTTTCTGACTCGCAAACACACAATAGATGAGTGTACGACAAGAACGCAGTAATCGTCAGGTAATCTAATGATGAATCACCTGACTTAGCCATAAATCTTTAAAACTAATGACTTTACTTAAGAACTTTGGAAGTATTCGTTAGAAACGCGGTTAAGGAAGGAGGCTAGGCTCTGTAATAAAATAAATCATCATAAAAACATTGTGTTTATCAACTTAATTCTACAGGCTCATACTGATATATATCTTTGTAATCACCGATTAGGTATAGAAATAATAAACAATAATAGTAGCAACAGTATAGTACAATTGTGCTGTATGCAGTGTGCGTTGTAGATGCAACAATACAACTGCATATATCAAAATAGTCAGTATAGAACATAGAATAAACACTGGTATAGAGAGAAACTTGATATTTGTGATAAATAGAAAACTTTTAGAAAATTTATTATCATCTCTTTTTCTAAGAATATTCACGATCAGTAAAGGTGAGTTTTTGAGAAACAGGTAAGGAGAAGTTGTATTCTGATCCCTCCTGCCGGCGGTATCTTTTAATTACGCACTTTGCCTAATCTTCGCTTCTATCGTCGGGTTGTCCTTAATGGCTTCGTCAGTAATTAGATTTTGTCTGGGAAAATGATTGCTCAGGGTAGCAAGCTGAGCATAAAATGGCACTTTGGCGGGAGAGGGTATTAGGACGGGAAATGATAGAAGGCATACGAACTACAGTCAATGGACAACCACGCTTCGGAGAATTGGAAAACGTTGACACCTAGAAACCTGCGCAAGTTGATATTATTCATTGGCAAATGTTTCATCATTTCAGAAGTACAAAGGCAAAGACTGTAAAAAAAAGAGAAAAAGAGATAACCAAACACTTATGGCCTTTTGACAGTCAATAGACCAAGAAAGATGCCCCATTACCTCCTTGAGCAGCCCTGATATGTAGAAAGAAAAAAGTTCTCACTACGACGAAAGATTTACCCTGAATAGCATCGGCGTGGAGTCCAGGGTATTTGTAGAGCACTTCCCTTGAGCTGGCCATTATAGATCCTCAATAACAAACGCTCTCGGCAAATCTACGTGAGTCAGCAATGAGTCCAAGTGGTTGACTATGAGGCTAGAGTGGTAAGGGATGCCATAATTTCTGGGTCATACTGGGTGGTATACAAAGGCCCATTAGTCTTTATTCCTGGCTACAGAGTTCGCCTTTTGTCATTCGTACCCACGCATTGGAGTCCTTTCGATCAGGTCTATATTACACCCAGGGGAAACATCATTGAACGTATTTTCCGTTCTCCGCTTCTCAATAACGGGTGGGGGTCTCCAAAGCCACTTGCGGAGCGAGTGAACAAAGGAGAAGGTAAACAGCAGGAGGATAACAAGGCAGGCGTCCGTTAGAGAAGTATCGATCCTGAGATGTTGGTGGGGAAACTGGGAGACTTGCATGTAAATGTGTGCTGGTGGTAGCGGATCGTGGAATTATACCATGCTGTTGACACACCTTACATATACATACAATGTGGAGTCATATATCAAATTTCAAAAGGAAAGCTCTGTTGTGATTTTCGTCCACATAGACTATTTATCTACCCATCTATCTACTCAAGGACATCATATAGTGTCCTTGATCTACCTGTCTATCCATCCATCTATCTCATCCTCCCTCTCTCGTATCTAAAACATTCACAGACGACTGACAAGAGAGTCTTCTTCGTCAATCTCAGCGGAAACTTCGTTGAAAAAAGCCTCACGGCAAGCCAGGATTTACCCAAGGACATTATATAGTGCCCTTAATCTACCTATCTATCCATCCATCTATCTATCCATCCATCTATCTATCCATCCATCTATCTCTCTATCCCCTTCTCTGCTGACAAAAGATTCTTCGTCAATCGCAGCGGAAACTTCATTTTAAAAAAAGCCTGACGGCAAGCCAGGATCTAGAGCTCTTTATCTGTCATCTCTCAATATTTGTTTCTGCCAAATCCTCGGGAGAAGAAGCCTGTGTTATTGCCTTTCCTCCCTTGTTATGTTCTCCCTGTCTGAGACGGAGAGGTCAGCGCTGGGGGACGTCGCTGCCGCGGATGAAACCTTGTGAGTGATAACACAAAGTGACAAGTGGACCGGTAACTCCCTCCCGTCCTGACATCCATACTTAACGCTGTCAGCGGCAATCAGCCGGGGTCTCTTCAGAGTTTAACACTTCCGTCCCTTAAGGTCACGCCTTAAGGAGGGGTTCTCAGGTGGACGGGTGTATATTTCTGGACGGAATGGCTACTTAATATGAAGATTTCCATATGGGAAATCATGTCAAGTTCTGTCCGTTATTTTTAGTATAGATTTTCCATGCAATATTAGCAGCAACTACAGCAATGACGACTACAAAACATAAGATTTATGAGTACATATTTTTATCCCTTTAGATACTTTCCCCCAAAGTAATCTATGTTCCTGGTACTCAAGATAATAGAAAATAATCGCATGCTTTCTACAGAATCAAATATGCTCTCCGTTATGTTGCCTCATTTCAACGAGGGATGAACAAACTGTTATCGTATGTCATAAAACAATATACGAATATCTATGGGAAAGTGGAAGAAACCAATTCCCCGGCCTTCCCAGATGCAGTAGATATTGTGTTTCACCCCCAAATGACTGTCTGCTACCCGTGTTCATGTAAGAGGGAGTTCGGGGAAATATTACATGCGATTCGACTGATCATTGGCATTTCCACTGCAAAGTTCAGCACTCAATCACTCAATCAAGCGCACATGCTAATAATTCCTCACTAGCGCACACAGATCCCTTATTCCAGCTGACATTTGCTGCTGATACTCAGACGAGCCTTATTGAATCGAAGAGAGTAACGAAGAGAAATCCACAGCGCGTGATAACGTGCAGAGAACAACCTGAATTTCCCGGATTAATCATCATGTGTCTCAACGCGAAGCTGATACGAACTAAACTAAAGCCGCTGTAAGAACTTCAACAAGGGATTTATACATGTAATCATCCTTACGAATGCGGGACGGTGTCTTCTCCTGGTGATTTATCGAGATAATATTCCCAGCTGCCGACATTCATCAAGCCAGCTTAAGGAAGAACAAAAGAAGAAAAAATCAATGTTCATTAAGTCTCGTCAACTTGTCTGTAAGGTTTATTGATAAAAGCGCTAGAGGATAGGGGAGGAATCGCTATGATTCACCCTTTTGATCAATGTTGTGAACTTCTGTAAGCTGAAACATTGGCACTAGTTAATGCACGTCTGGTCAATGTAAGACGAACTATGTCTGTACTCCTCAGGGACGTAACGGCCACTTTTCTCTAATCTCCAAGCAAATCTTTTGGTGGCTACAAGACGGTATTAAATAGGCAGGTCAGTATCAAATTGGCAGCCGAGGGCAGTATCCGATACGCTACCGTTTAGCTGTAAAAAAAAAGATACCGGTGCAAAAAAAGAAATCCGGATAAAAACGCCTTACTTCTAATAACACGTTAAAAATTAGCAGAAACCTAAACTTCTGCTTAGAGAGTAACTTTTCGCCAGTGTTTACGTTTGTGGACATACGTATTTTGGAGCTACCTAACCAGGGTAGCAGTTTTAACTTAGACAAATGAGCTACCAACGGTGGACAGTATGGGAATCACTATGGAAACTTACGAGTAGTCGTCGCTAGGAGTGCCAGGTAATCAGGTTACAGCGGAGATCCTCTCATCTTGATTGAGTTTACACCCGACAGATCCTGATTATGAGGACTTTACCACCAACGTCGACTCCCAGAACAACGAGAGAGTACGTACTTGAGCTGGCTCTGACAGCTTTCACAAATTGCACATCGCCTTAAGTTAATCTCCTTGAACATTCAGTCTCACAAAGGTACACATCGTGTAACATAAAAACAGATTATGAATCTGGCAAAGAACTTAATCTCCAAGCAGATCTTTTGGTGGGGGTAAGACAGTATCAAATTGGCCAGTCTGTAACCATTTCCCCACCCAAGTGGTGATAGCGACAAAAAAGGCCATATATATAAAAAGCAAACGATCTTCCACCATCAACCTCTGCTTGGAGAGTAAAAGAACTGACTCTTGTCAAGAACTGCAATGTCAGCACTTGCCTAACAGTAAACAGAAGAGTCCCTAAGTCGAAGTTTTGGCCAAAAACTTTACCGCAATGATACTTTGCAGGTTCGACATTCAAAAAGAACGGTAAGGGTAAATGGTAGTGGGTGTACATAAGTTACGATGCGTAAGAAATGTCTGCTCTTAGAAAATAGCGACTTGTTGACGGGGTAATAAAGACTTTGATGTTCGGTGTATGTTGACTCCTTAAGCTACGGTGACAATGTAGTCAGTCTTATTGCTGTCTCACATGCCCATGAGGGGCTACCGTCAGCGCGAATGAAGCTGTCGGTATCCTCGCGTGGAACCCCGCTATGTGCCCGTCGGAGGAAATCATCACGTCTAATCCCCCGGCGTCAGGTTTATTACCCACGTACTCACCTACACGGAGACTGATGGTCGTAATTATAGCTTCTGTGCACATCTGCCGTAAAATACAGGCGTTGATACCATCAGTTAATTTGGAGTTTGTTTAGTCTTTGTTAGGGAGGATTTGTGGTTGTAACTTATGTACTTTGTATCGTGATTATGGTGAATATCGGGAGGCAGAAAATGTCGTTCTGTTGATGTTCATCAAGTAAAACGTATAGATGAGTCACTGGGTACAAGGTCAAGTGCACTTAAGGATAACGATTACACGCTAACAAAGGGAATTACAGCGCAATATATCGTGCGCCTACATATCATAATGTAATATAACTTTAATGTAACATAACACAACGTGTCAAAACATGATATTGCCATGTAAAGAAGCATCATATATACGTGTGTGTGTGTTTGTGTGTGTGTATGTATGTGTGTGTGTGCTCGTGTTAGTGTGTGCGCGCCCGCGCGCGCGCGCGTGTGTGTGTAAGCATATTACAGTCCTACAACTATAGTGCGTTAATGTGCAAGCCAACACTCTATTTCGTGAGTCCTTCATACTTGACTAACAATTTATCATTCATTGTCAGTGATAAATGAGAAAAGAGCACGAGTGCCCTTGCCAAGAAGGGAAGAGCATATACATGGTAAAGTTCACTACGGTAAAGTTCAATGTACACATAAAAACGTACACTATGTAGTGTCGATATGAAAGTTGCCTGATTAAATCTGAGAAGTGCAATAAACTTATTATAAAGCATATGGCCGTAGTCATTTATCAGTATGTATTCAGGAATGCGTAGGTCATTAAGCCTTCGACTGTCAGGCAATAATTCTTAACAGCCAAGTTGGTATGGCAGTAGAAACATTCACTGAATACCTTGAATGTTGCCTAAAGCATCAAACATAAAAGTATTGGATAGGCAGTTGCATCAGTATCAATGTTGTAGATCTTATGGCTAATGTGTAAATGCCTGTAGAAAAGGATGTATATTACAGCTAGCACCGCCTCATCCTCCAGTATTGATAGGGAAGGCATATGTTGCATTCCAAAACGTGTTATTCCAAATCATGATTTGGAATGGACCACGTTTTGGAATGCAGCAGGCATTCCACATGTTGTATTCCAAATCATATGGCGCAGCTGGATCACGATTTGGAATGTTCTAAAACGTGACCGGCCATGCTGTCAATCACAAATGATTGACAGGAGTGATGATTAATTATTCATTCCGAAGTTTCCATATTTGGTCCGTTGGCTGCCTGTATACAGATACTGTGTTAAATCACGTCGTGTTTACTTGTCTGAACATGTCGTCGAACTTAGCGTGCCAAAGGTATTAGTACGTTCGAGCTGTATGGGGAAAATGACGTCAATGAACAGTACGATAATGTTCTTGGTATGATGTTCCATAGTCTGGTTCTGGTCTGAGTTTATCTTCATCAGTGTGCGGTCCTAAATGGTCGGACGCTCGCGCATCCGTTTCTCATTATT
>NW_017802447.1:682721-747721 GCF_001625305.1 Branchiostoma belcheri | reverse complement strand
ATCATAGACAGTTAAAAGAGAATTCATAGTAAGTTCTTGAGCAACATAGTAAAATGAAAACGCCCTTGAACTTGTATAACTTGTGTTGTATGGTCGTTGGTCATTGATTAACAGATAATGAATGGAGAGAATAGGAACGCAGTTATCATTTTTTTCGTCATAGCCATGTGTAAAATACAGTCAGAAATAATAAAAATGACATATCTGACCATCGAAACCCCAGAAAAGTAATAAAGCTGACAGGATGGTGGGTGGAAATTTGCTTCCTACGGCAGCCGTGGGAAATAACTGTAGATACGAGGTCCGAAAGAATTCCCGTGCGCGCTACGGAAAAACAGGAGAATTACGATTCCTTATCTGACTTGTACTAATGTTCATAATCTGGCTAAATTCACAATTAAGAATGTAAACACAAATTCCTTATCTTATCTTACTTCTACTAATGAACATGATTATCAATGCGAGTATTTCTAGATGTCTGTAACGTAAGCCTTCTTTAACATAAATTACAACTTCTCAAAATTCACCAGTTGACGCTGTCTACAATGGTTTATCCACATCTACCAAGAGTATTTTCCCAGAACCATTTGATAAATTCTTAATGGCAAAGAGAACGAAGGACGCCACTGTAGAAATATAAAACTCAAGGGACGTTATGCCTATATGTAAACATTTCATAAATGCAATCGATGTTACTATGTATACAAATATGTATATAAATACAAACGGAGCCTAGAAAACAATCAATATGGTGATGAGGTATGCCTGCATCAAATTTGATAGATAAGTAAATGGAGGTCACTGACACTATTCAGTACAACTGCACCTTTTTTAAAGCCGAAAAACACAATATACAGTTACTGGCACTCGCCAGTAAAATGATGCTATTTCAAACCACAGAAATAATTCATAAAGGACGCGCGGCACCAGCTGTGCAAGCACGTTTTATGGAAGTTTTCTACATAAAACCGTGCTTTTCGTAAGAAGCATTATGCTGGGTATATACACAGTTAAAACACCACATGATGCCATGTTTAATGCCCGTGTAACGTATTGGTTTGGACCTGAAGAAATCATTTGAGAAAGTTCCATATCTAAATCTAAGTCTGCATCTAACGCCGTAAACTACTCATTTATACCATAGTATAGGAACAAGTACATTTTGCCATGAATATCATAATTACTTCAATGGAATGCTATTTTGCAGTATTTTATGGCAAGGATGTGTCTCTGGGATGCTTCTCATCTATTCTCATTCTCTCGAATTGGGCGTTGGAAGTGTGTAAATATTTCCGTAGCATGGATCAATGACATGATGTTTTCTGTGACTTCCTCAGATTGCAACCTGGTATCGGAGCCAAAAACGAACAGACCAAAGCAAGGACAGAAATCCAGACCGTCTCCTCCCTCACCCCACTTAAGGTACGTCTGTTGTTTCATAGATTAATACACAATTGCTAAAGTTCTGCCCATTTGTGTATTGAAAATCAAGAAAAAGTTATTCTAGAAATTAGAGCCCACTATACAAAGATACATGATTACCTGTTTAGTGACATACATCTAGACAAAAAAATATACACATATAACAAAGGACGAAATATTTACATACGTAATGTTATTATCTAGCTACGATATAATTGAAAAGAAACTGTGAATTCGTCTACACACTTACAAAAAGAGAAGAATATTCTAGATATAGATATAGTCATGATATCAAGTCATGTATCGTATTAAATTTGAAGTATCTATAAAAATACATTTAGCCCCCGTTGGGCATGGACAGGCAATAAACTTCATTGTCATTGTCATTGCCATTTATTCTACTCAAGTGAAGGCAACTTCAAGTGAAGGCAACTCCACATGAAGTACTAGTGTATTCACCGCTGTTTCACCTTGTATTGCTGATTGGCTGATTTGTTAACGGTTTGTGCTGACGTCACAGAAACGTTATCACTGTGGGTAGAGACTCTGCAGTAACAGTTAGAAGCTTATCATTCTTTTCTACGGCCACATCAATTTCAGCTGTTGGTTCTTGGATTTTGAAGACAGGTAAAAGTACTCTCATAGATTTTTTTTCAGGCCGTATACGTAGGGACAGTGGGTCGTTAACGTACTGTGTCTAGGGTATGGTGTTGGAAGGTAGAGCCCATCCCTCTCCTTCCACAGCCTTTTACATCCCCAACCGAAGTCACGTACCTATTTTGCACCTGGATTGAGTGAGGAAAGTCTTGTAAAGTGCCTTTCCCAAGCACGTAACATTTTGCCATCTTCGACGCTACTAAGACGATGCTGGACCGAAAGATAAAGTTGAAAACATGAGTCGGGGGGGGGGGGGGGAGGCCATACCTTGCAACATACATGTTCAAGGTTCAGTGTACTCATTTTAAATTTTTTCTCCAAATATTTTCTTACTTTCTATGACACACTGTTCTGAAAATCTTGATTTATAATATACGGGAAACAATTATTTAAATTGGCACGGTCTGAATAAATCAAATATGATAGAAAAAGGACTGCAGTCCTGAAAATGCCTGACGTAGATGAGCCGTTTCTATATAGTATAAAGTTGCTAACAAGTAGCCAATGTACGTTGACGTGAAGGCTCGGTGAATCATGTGCCCATAACTGTGTCGTAAATGTCTTGCAGAAAACATCCCGCCATAAATGGGCACATAGCGTACAAGCCTCCGCTGTGCTTCATGTATGAGTTGTGTCCCCCAGGAAGACCGGCGTGCAGGTATGTGGCAATTTCAGAATTTAAAATCTACGAGCTAAGATCTTTGTACAGTAACTAACGTTCACAATCTGTGGCTTTTATTGAAGTTAAGGGAATATACGAAACATGATTTCTCGATACTTGGTACACTGTAGTGTGTATCTGGGTTTTACTTCTTGTTAGAACACGCGATTGATATCTCTCACACACGCCACTCAGTCGTAAAAGACACACTTTAAAAGCAACAATACCATGGTAACGGTACCGACCGAGAGATATATATCTAGGACCACCTCGTAAAACTAGAATATTATGTTTCGCTGACGCAAAGACCACAGGCCCACGCATCGCTGACTATCTAGGACCAATCCATGACTGTATCTAAAGGGACTGTATCTGCCAATATCTATGACAATAACAAGACCAAACGTACATTGTAAAACCCTGTATCAAATACCACAGTTGCTATTACTGGTGATGAGTATAATGTAGGATAGACATGATTATGATAAACGGCTATATGAGAATTCAAACCCACGGCAAGGTCATGCCCTGAGCCTTGTAGATCTATACTCACGATTAGAAGATGAATGTATCAGATATGTATCTCTTTCTTTCTTTCTTTCTTTGGCTTCAAGGTTCGCACCATCTCACGGTTTCCACGACCACGGGCCTCCGCCGCCGCTGCTGATTGGTCCGGCGATCCCCAAGCGGCCACGCCTTGGTCCTCCTCTGGCGGTGGCCATGCGGAGAAGCCAGAGTCGCATGATTCGACACACGAACATGTCAAGTAGGTATCTACGTAGTTGGCAGAAGACCGTCCTGAAGCCCCCCCCCCCCCACCCACCTCTGTGAAAACATAGAAATGCAAATACTTGACATGCAGCCCCCCATTCATTGGTCGAACCGCTAATTACAATTCTCTCATTGGTTGAGCTGCTAAGTGTGATGGCATGCCCCGCCAACCTTCGTCAAAACATGGAAATGCAAATATTTGTTGACGGACATTCAGTCACTCTCTCATTGGTCGGACCGATAATTGCGCGTCTCTCATTGGTTGAACTGCTAAGTGTGATGTACATTTATGGCTCGGTGTATTGGAATGTAGCCTGGAAGATGAGCCAATTCTAAGGTGATCAAGAATTGATCATCTTAGGATACATGGGCTAGCATGGCAAACTGGTATTTCTTTCTATAAAATAGTTTTGCATAGATTTTTCCCAAAGTTTTTTTTACACACTACTGCCATAAGATAAGATGATAACCATCATCGATATTGCTGCTTGCACTATGTCAGCTTACTCGGGTCCATTCTCTATGTAATTAGCGACCTTTTTCATTGACTGAAAACCTGGATTTTTTTTCAAGAACAATGCCTGTTCACGTCATTACACACAGTACAATAATGACTGTTTCCACAGATGACGGGGACATTCTTATTTGCGGACGGTGCAAGCGGCTCTTCTCAAACATCCACCGGCTCCAGCACCATAAACTGGTGGGCTGCAGACCTCACGTCACCTGCGGCTGCAGGAAAAAGGACCTCAAAGTAGACGACTTCGCAGGTAATAAACTTTTACTGTTACAGTAGCTATGAAACCGGACGTAAGATGCTCAGAAACTCCATCAAGAAGTGGCCGGGAGTGTCTTCCGGTACATAAACTTGCAGATAGGTCAATGGGAAAAGCACTGTAGCAAAGGGGTGCAACGGCTTAGCAGGTAGGAGACAGAGAATTGCAAAGACAGTTCAGTTTTAGCTGAATGCGACAATGATGATAATGCCTGAACTTACATGAAGTGAATGGAGTTAACACGATACTGGTATTGGTGACTGTGTCTGGTAAAAGAATCTTTTTGGTCAATCAAAGCATGCTGTTAAGTCAGAGAATAGTAAAGCACGCAATTGTGAAGACACACACGACTTTCCTTCTAGACCCCCCCCCCCAGGTTCTCGGCTAAAAGTGTCCTAATATTGATGGGGACTATCGATTTGGTGGAACAAAGTTGCCACTAAAAACCGTCATTTTGCCCCATTTTTTCTTACAGGTGACCAGCCTCCCGCGTCGCTGTCCTGTGCGGAGTGCGGCCAGCCCTGCAGCAGCCCGTGGGAACTCCTGCAGCACGCCAGTCTGCAGCACGACAACACGATATACCTGCAGGACCCGGACCGGGAGGGGGAGGGGGGCCAGATCACGTTAGGGGACGCAGAGGGGTCTGAAGGGAAAGCTTCCTTGGAGATGGAGAGTGACGTCACATCGTCTGTCTCCGGAGAGAGCATGGACGAACAGATGAACGGTTTTGTTACCGACCTGAAACTGGAAACCGGCCGATGAGTTGGTAACAGGCCAATGCTACCTGTGTTATATCGGGGGGATCGGTAGGATGCAATTTGCGTCTCCTTAGCCTGTTGCACCGCAGTGTGGCAGGTCAACACGAGCAGTGAGATATTTTATTGTTGTTTGGTCGGCATTCTGTTGTAGCCAAGGTTTGTAGCAAGTCTGAGAAAGCCACGCCTTCAGCGCTGATGTTCAATGGTTCAAACTTCTTCAGCACTGGATACCCGGTGTTGACGAAAGTCGAACAGTGCTTTTGCTTCGTACTTTTTGCGATAGTTTTCAGCCTATGTACATGTAATTTGGGTACCATGTCGGGTAGCGTCACACAAATATCTTCTGCAAAGAAAAGTTACAAAATAACGTTGCCATTATGTCTTTTCTCACCCTGCCTCTTTGGTGGTTTGTACTTATATACGCTTCTCAGTGTCGAGATCAGAAGTTGTGATATGACTCATTACAATGGAGATGTTGCTCGCCTCGCTGCTTTAGCAATTCGTTGTGAGTTCTATTGACATGTTCCCTGGTGAATTATTGTAGATCGCGACACAGGCGTGAATATTGTCGCTTGAACACGGGACCTTGATTTTGAAGTTGTTGTCTGGGTAGTGCAGCATCTTCTTAATCTTCTATCGTTTGTCGATGTGAGATGGCCGTTGTCCAGGGTAACTTACATTAAGTGAGGAATGGGAGTTCTATTCCTAAGCGATATACAAGAGACCCAAGGTTGTTCTCGAGTTGGCTAGAACGGAAGGAGTGATTTGTTGAAGTGTCAAAGAGAGAGATCGATTGAGTGGTTAATAGACGGGGAATCAATGTTTTGAAAGTGATTTTTGGCCAAGAACCTTCTAAGCCGAGTCTGTATAGTGCAATTGTACATGTATTGTGTGCCCAATGTAACCTAAACATATTTTTGGAAGACACAGTGTGGTAGTCGCTGCCTACTAGGTTCTATTGTGATACTGGCATTACCCAGTACAAGTTCTGTCCTTTTCGTATGTTTGAACTCCTAAGACCTACATCTTGTAAGATTGACGCCTGGGGCCTAACTATAGCTAGGTAAAAAAATGTGTCACTTAGAAAATTGAAACGTTTCTCATATCAAATATCAAATTAAAACGTTTGTAGAACACAGACAAAAAATAGACACAAAAAAAGAAAAATGAAGATTTAATGAATGAAAGAAAATTGTGAAAAATCTATCCTCTGGTATATTTCCTCCAATAGGTTTGTATAGCTATTGTTGATTCATGGAAAAGTTTGTTTTTGAATATCAAAATGTGTAAACGTTACAGGTCGTTCTCTATGTTTCAAACTATCGGACCTATGAAGTTCTTATAAAACCCAGGGCCAATAAAATGAATGTTTCTAAGCTTGCTGTGTATTTCATCCTCATAAGATGTTTGTTTAAAAAATTATTTGAATAGTACATCTTGACAAATAGCCTGCTCAATGTGGCTTTCTAAACTTAGCGAAATGAAGCCTAAAGCTTGGCGGCTAAAGTTTTCGGCACTTGTTCCATTAAGCACAACAGCCAGAACATCAAAGTAAGAGTTGACTCACTTTTACCGAGGTAATTACGTCGCATTAAATAATTCACAACACACTGAAAGGAGCTCTCTGGTGTTCTGGATTCGATCGTCCAATAAACGACAGCTAGCGATGTTATAAAGTCAAACTGCACGTTATAGTCCGTGCAATGATGTTAAGAGAATGAACAGTCGTAAAGCTGCTTCCCACACGACATAGCTGTAGTGTAGTGTGAGCACCAGAATAAAAGTCCTAGAAAATGCATTAGGCTGTAAACTGTAAGCTCGCGCTTCGACCTTCATGGATGTGGGTTACGAGTAAAGAAGTGCGTTCTACACAGCCCTGGAGACGGCTTTAAAACACAGATGGACATGTAGGGTCAGCAGTGACGTGCGACAACACGTCTGACTGAAAACACACCGCCCTACGGTTCCTGTCTACAGAGGCTTCTGTAATTGGGAAATGACAGAATGTAGGGATGTTGACGATTTTGTGGAAAGAAACAAAGCGTATACGTAAGAATTCCAGTGTAGAGAGATTTTAAAAATGTACAAATGCTGATCTTTGGTGATGGCAGCTAGGAATCGCGGCGCCTTTTTTATTCACCAACAGCTATCTCATGACTATATTTCATGTTGTATGGATTATTGAAAAGAGAAATAAACAGAAATATAGTATTCTACTGTTGAAATTACCAAGACATTTCAACTGGTTGTTGAATTGTTTTATTCTTAATTCTAACATAGATTTTCATATTCCACATCTCAATATCATCATGCATTCTCACCTTTCTGTGAACCTGAAATATTTTGAATCCTACAAAATTGGACGAAATTAATATTTCTCCAACATTACGAACTATTTTGTCATTGAAAGTCACAACTGCACAATCCCTTAACTGTAGTCTTATCAGAGGGAAATTCAAATTTGTTATGCTTAATGAGGGGGACGTCGGGAAACGAGCAGGCAGCGATTATTCAGGTTATTAATCGGAATTATTTTCAAGCTGCAGCAGGAAGATTGGTTCTCTTCTGTCAAAACGGAATCAGTACTTGCCGTAATTAAAACAACGGTGAATTAAGGTGAATATTTCTAGGGACGGAATTAACCATTTCGCTGCCCTTACTGCTATGTTGTATTGATTTGAAGAGGTGGGATTATACATGCTAATGTAGCGAGCACTATCCGTCAGCCACACGACCTAAACTCCGCACTGAGAGAGGAATTTGGCCCGCAAGTCAGCCTGATTTGTACCTAAGAAATAATTGATATCTCCTAGCTGGGTGATAAGCGCCCCCGATACATAATGTATGATAACAAATCTCCAATTTCTCCACCGAGGATTTGAAATTTACTAGTAGAGGGGGCTGAAAGTGTGCGTCTCGGTGGTTATGGAACCTGTTGATGGTAATGTATGAATAGAGAGGGGGTCCCGATCGATTAGATAGTCAACAAATGAGTTGTAAAAGACGTAAAAACTATGGAAATGAGCAGTAGTAGTGATAAGAGATGAAACAAATGCGCCCCAAACCACCCCTGGTTTCTGGATAATTTGACACAAAGAGAACGAATGTCATTGCTTGGATAAATATTTTATACACATTTGTATCATTACGGGATACGGTAACCTTCTAGAGAGATTCTAAGTCGTACGTCGACGCTGGGGAGAATTTATCACATTGTCCATCTTGTGTGGGGTCCGGTATGTAGTATTATCGCAGAGCGCGCATCTGGAGGTGTCCTGACCCTATCCCTACTCAGGCCTGCCCTTGCATGGCCGCGGGCTGCCTGGGCAAATTCCGATCTCGGAATAAAGTATTCCTGAGCGCGTATCTTCTGAAGCCACCTCTGCGGCCCCGGGGATTACGGGTCGTAAGTCGCGCGGGGTGATAGCGATCGTGCGAGCGCGGCCCGGTCACCTTCAATGGGAATAACATGGAGACTACCCTCCGGCGGTCACGTTACCGGAGAACATAAGGTACGCAAACATTCCTCACGGTTCCGCTGATGTCAGGAACAGGAGGGACGCTGACGTGACTGTGACTTGAAGGTCAAGGATTTATCAGTTATGTACAAACGTCCCCAAGGTCGTGCGAGTGTTATTACCATGTCTCTTCGATGTAAAAATGCATACATCACCGTGCATATAAAATGTCTGCTTCCGAAATATGCCTCCAGGCAATGACTCTAGTTACTACTTTTTCTGCAGTGTAAGAGACGTTTTATGTACTATATATGCATCCCAGGGAGTACATAAATCGATAGCATGCTCGTATCTGTACGCTCGGAGGGGAAAGCTCTGGAGAGTTATAGCGTGATGACGACGTAGAACGCCTCCGGAAGATTCTAGGAATCACATATACAGCCGCATCGCTAATGATGAAGTACAAACAAAGCTTAGGTTTTTACGAAGATCTCTTATTATTATAAACAGAACTAGAAAGGACTAGAACTAGAATTTGCAAAGCAAATGCATAATGTTTACCTTCGCATATGGTCTGCTCTGTTAATTCTTACTCAAACACATTCATACATATGGTCGTACAGGAGTCTAAAACCCTCCTGCTATAAAATTGCAACATGATGTAACAGAACACTAGTTACCATGGTGATAGGTATCTGGTTCAGGTCATTAACCTTATTCGTTGGAAGAAGAGGAAACAGAGCAAAAACAATATGTTTTCCTTTGGTAAACATAAAAACAGGAGTTCAGAAGTAGTATGGCCACGTATCACGGTCATCGGGACCAGCCAAACCACACGATGCAGAGAATTGTACAGGGAAGAAGAAAGACGGGTAGATAATGGAAAAAAATGGGATGTATATATTGATATTAAAGAATGGACCGGGTTGACATTACTTAAAACGTGAAAAAGAAAAGAACACCAAGAAGGGTGGATAAAACTGGTTGTCAGACCATCTGTGATGCCCCAACGGTCGAATGATTAAGACGAGGGGATATAGATAATGAAGGATGAGTTGACGAGGAGATAACAGCTGAGTGGTACGCTCTTAACAAGTCAAAGATGTGACGTCATAGACAGCTCCCAAGATGCACATGGATCTACATTATGTGGTTTATGGTCCTCCCTATAGTACATACCTTTCCATTATAGGCATGCGAGCATTTAATCTGCCAGCACGCACCAGTAATGACGATTATCTTGGTGAAATTATACTAGATTCTTCAGAGCCCTATTTTACAGGTTTTCTAGTGCATGCCAATTGCTTAAAGGCAAAGCCGAACAACCACATTTTACACACTATAATGGCTTTAGGTACTTCTCAAATGTTGCAATTTTAAAAGTGGTTTCAATGTGGCGTTAATAAAACCTGGTAGAACGCGTGGGTACTTTTCTTGTGCTTTTTTTGTGATTGCTGTAAGTCTCAGTGCACGAGTGAATAGATGCTACAGCACAAATTCATATCTAGTTTGTATCATATAAAGTACACGTATAGAGTGCCGGGTGTCAGCTCATGCTGCTTTTATTGATACATATGGAGGAATAAAGCTTTAGGAATTAAGAAATAAGAACCCTTGACAGTAGATAGAGGTTGTGGAAAAGGCAGAGATTGGGTAGAAATATTAGTCGTTGGAGATATTTAGGCAGTTAAAGCCTACTTTGTGTAATGTATGGTAGTAGATACCCAGATGTAGTGGAAAGACGCACGCAGCCATTGCTTTGACGTCGAGTGAAGGCGAATACGTTGATTTACAACATGGTGAACACCGGCATACACGTTACTCTTATCTCCGGGTTCCACAAGGGCCGTACATGTCTATTAGCAAAAACTTTGGGATATCAAAAGTAACTCTGATCCGTTTATAAGGCTTTAGTGAACATCGTGGATTACAGGCACGTCACTAAGGCTTATCGTTAATCCGCGCTACCAGTGCATCAGCCGTCGGGTCAGCCCTCAGCCCGCCTGAAATGGATGCGTGGAAAATCTCGTTTTTACGACCGGGAGGCGGTTTACACGCGCGCGGTACAAACCCGTAGGACGTCCGGCTGACGGCGAGCCGGGAGCCCGGTGATGACAAGTGGGATAGCGGGGTGATGGAGCGGGGATGGAAATGTAACGTGGGCTGCAACAGACTTACACACATTTGGTGGAACGTAAACTGCCTTTGATGTAAAAAAGGGAATAGGGAATACATCTTTCACACAGATCGCGTTTCAAAACACTGATGAGGCAGAGGCACACGACGGTCAAATGTATGCATTGAGTCTCTGCGCTCAGAGTTAGTGTTCTACACGGCTTTTAAAGGCTCTGACAATTCTGCATTGAGCGACCTTTTTTATGCGCGGGTTGACAGTAGGCATCACATACGTTTAGGATTCTAGAGACAATCGTACAAGCATTTTTCCCTCAGAATCTGCCACGATTTCGAAGCCACATTTCTCATTCGAAGACATATAGAAAAGAACGCAGTTGTCATATTCTTGTCATATTCTTGCTTTGCTTGACTTTATTGAGAGCCACACTTAGCTTACAATAAATGTAGCTATTCTTCCTGTGGTCCTTCAAGACACACATGACACACATTTACAAAACATAAATACACTGACAATTACAACATATTAACACAGATTAAAATAAGGCTATGTGCATGTACATCATCACCACTTCATTTCATTCCAGGCACTGGACATTCTATATAAAAATCTTCTTTTCTGTGCATTTGCTTAAAGGTTAACAGTCGGAATGATAGCGTTCACGGCTGTTAAATTACATATATAAAGTAAACGTAACATCTGTCCTGTATCCACATTAAATCGATTATCATTTCCGCAATAAAAAAAGCACTTCTGCGGATTTGACTGCCGGATTTTTTTTATTTCCCAAAACAGCTGTAAGGGCAGAGATTACCTTAGATTGGGGATCATTAATAAATCAGCAATATGGCTACTTAACATTTACAATGGTGTGCTAAAATCCAACCTGGCATAAACAGACATCTTGGAGAATATAGATCAATTTACTGTAAGTTGTATTATTGCAGGGGAGTCAATTAATTAGCATTGAACGAAAGAAAGGAAAACTGATTTAAGGTAATGCAGTTTCGTTATGCTTATACTTATAACGCAGACAGTCTTCTTTGAAACTGTAGGAGTGTTTTTGATAGATACGTTGAAACAAGTGACTTGGTGAACGTTGATGGAGACGAACAACATAAAGTACAAATTACTCAAATCTGTATTTAATTTATATATACCTAGCAAGGAAAAGTCATATTTCTTGAGTGTTAAATGATGTGAGCATAATGCGCATGTATGAATTATGCAAATGGAATGAATTATGCAAATCAGTATATCATTTTCATAATTCGTGGGAAAATGCTAAAATCGTACCTTAATGGAAGTGGAAAATTTCATACTTGTATTACTTAAGTGTGTAAAGGGCATGTCAGAAGCTTGTATCGTAAAGTGGGAGTTACAGAAAAAGTCAACTTTCTAGACGATACGTAGGAGACTTGCCGTCTTCATGCAATTTTGCACCATTTTTTTATTATTCGCCATAATTTATTTCTTTTTCTAAATGTCAGCCCATGAGCGCGGGAATGAGCTTTACGATGCCGGCATGCAGACGAACTATCCCAGATAATGCCATGTGGCTGCCAACGAGCTCCCAAAAGGGCCGTACCATCGATTTTTATTGCCCTGTAGCAACATTTTTTATTCCGTATTTGAATCTGCAGGTCACAAGCATTGAAATGCATGAGAGGATTTTTATCGTGCAATGGAGAGAGAAGAGAGAGAGAACACAATTTGCCTCAGGCTATTTTCAAACCAGGCTAACCTGAAGACGGTTGACTCCTGGTAGAGGGTACACCACTGTTTTGTCATCTTTCTCTGCTTAGATGTCTTTATTTGTGGTTGTAAACATAAGGTGATAAACAGAGAAACCCAAGAAACACTTTTAACACCAGTGTATATGTTTTTCTTCTTCGTTGTCTTGAAAAGCCAAAAAACAACCAGTATGAACATTTAGATTTATGTATTTTGTCTAGAAGAACTACTAAGCATATATAAGATTGGCGCTACTGAAAGTTTGGATGGGATTAAAACTGGAATGTATGACACTTACCAGTACAAATGTACACGTACACGACTCAGTCATTATCAAATACTTAACGATGCTCTTGTATTTCCTTACTAAGGAAATGTTATTATTCCGATCTATTGTCTCTCTACTACCTTTTCCCTGCAGCACAATTTCTCTCCCGACCAAGGGAAGCATTTCACGATCAATAAAAACGCAGCCAATACAAAGTAACCGCAGGGGAGTGGTTCCGTGGACTCTGACTTCCTGTGTGACTCTTTTGTCACCGAGGCAGAATTCGATCATCTTTAACTGCTGCAGCTGAAAGAGCCGGGGCAGAGGTTGTGCGAGGTTTTCTGAAACTCAAGGATAGAGGACAGGTAAACTGAATTCCGTTATTCTGAAAGTCAAGGATAGAGGACAGGTAAACTGAATTCCGTTATTCTGAAAGTCAAGGATAGAGGACAGGTAAACTGAATTCCGTTATTCTGAAACTCAAGGATAGAGGACAGGTAAACTGAATTCCGTTATTCTGAAACTCAAGGATAGAGGACAGGTGAACTGAATTCCGTTATTCTGAAACTCAAGGATAGAGGACAGGTAAACTGGATTCCGGTATTCTGAAACTCAAGGATAGAGGAGAGGTGAACTGAATTTCGACCACAACAAAGAAGTCTATGCGAATGTTTGACTTTGTAATGAGCACGTCGGCAGAACCTTGGCGAAAACAAGATTTTTTCATTGAATGTTTGGACAACGTTGCATCAGAAATCTACTCGTTGAGCACAAATACAGTTTCGCACAGGCGTATGCGCTCTGCCAAGCAGGTTATGTAGCCTTCATCCGGTTTGGATGACCACTCACCTATAGGACACGTGACTTCAATAGGCGTCAGCTATTGGCTAAACTATACAGAATGTTGTCGCTATTCCCGCATGTATAGTGCGAATTACTGCTGTTTAAAGATAATTGTTTTTATTCAGGTACGAGAAGACTTAAAATCGTGACAATTAAAATCATTACATGGTTAGGTGTAACAAGTCGTTAGGAGTAATGTAGCCAGCTGCCGCCGCGCCGCGTGCCTGCAAATCTGGTGTGTTATGCCGAAGGTTGGCTATACTGGTTATACAGATACAGATTATTTGGAGCAAATCCTGATATGAACAACTCTAACACCTCAAATTATGCTAAGAAACTGTTGATGGTTGAAGGGACAATTTCATTATAGCCTCACATGGGTTATATAATGGGCTCGAAATATGGAAATTATTTCTGCAAGCTAGCTTGACATATGTATGAGTTCTAACATGTCAATACCCTTCTACCATGTACCAGGATGATAAACTTAAAGGCACAAGCATCTTGACAACCCAGTGGGAATCATCATCGTCATATCACAGGCAAACATCACCGAAATAAAATTATCTTATTTTGATGGAGTTCTACTTTTAAATTCACAATGCCTATCACTTAAATCCATGTGTAATACTGTAGAAAGTCTTCACTGAAAAGTAATGGCCTTTTCAAATTGATGAGTAATCAGAGCCCTGTGGCTGTTCAGCAAAGTCATAAGGAGATTATCCTCCTGTAGGTACGTCTCAAGGAAGACGACTGGAATCCTATAAGCTCAGGAATTATAACTTTCTGCCGAGATTCAGGCGGCAATGAGTTACCGACTTCATAAAAGGTGAGAGTTGCTAGAAGGGCAAAATAAATCTGGCACGGTAAACTCGCGTGCAAGATTACAAAATCCGAGCAGAGATTAAAGAATACTCATAGATCATGAATCATGAGATTTTTCATATAACTAGATCAAGGAAGGTCCCGCGTTAGCGTTACGAAGGTCTCCGTACTTGATGTCATATTAAAGTTATATTTTAACAAGCATATACGGATATACAATGTTCTTTGTTTTAGTATTTTGTTGGATTTCAGGGAAATGTTTAAGCTTCTAAGCCCTCAAATTTAAAGACAAGAAAACGAAACAAATGATGGAGTTTGGTGAGTTGGAAAGTTGTCTATGACGAAGAACAAAGAACTGAGAAACACGTCAGGCTCTTAAAGACAAAAGACGACCTCCAAGGCACAGAGGGAGTTGGCTCCTTCCCTTTATAGTCATTAAGATAAGAAACTTTTCACACAAGTTTACGAGGCAATTAGAAGGTTTTCTTCCAGGAGAGCTTCTTTGAAGGGGCTGATAAGGTGAAATTTATTCTCCGTAATAAAAGAATACATCGAGTAAGGACCTCCTGGGAAATTACCGCTGGCCTTCGGTAAATTTGACTCGGAATTAATCGTTAAGTTTTACGTTGCAAATTCTTGGTAATTTGATAGGAATAACGGCCGTAGTTTACACTTTGGAAGGCTAAGCCTCGGCAGATATAAAATCTGTCCTTTAAAAGTTTGCAATCTCCTGAAGCGGTATTTTACAAGAATGTCGCTGTATCCATAATCTAGCTAGATATCAACAACACATGATTTTACAACCTCTACAACCTAGCTAACTTTCTGCCACTTATATCTATTCATATAAAAATGATTGGATGCCATGTTTTAAGATGCGCGATCGTAATCGTTCGTATCTTCGAAGATCTCCCTAGAACTGTTGTTGATTTATACAATGAAATTTTATGATTAGGTCAAGCTGAATCACCTTCCGGAACAAGCCTATATGTGCCAGCAATCGTTTATTCAATGAAATATAATTACAATGTACCCTGTGATTGATTGCTTTACCCAGTATCGATCCATAATTACCCAGCTACATGTCTTAAAGTAATGTAATTAAACGCCGGGCGCGACCGACGTGATTCACGTGGACTTTTTTTATTCCGATGACAAACGTAGAAGTACAACGTCTCTTTGGGACCTGATTCAAAGGGTGGCACTTTTATACACACTAGAAATAATGGCGATGACTTTTGAGGTCACAATTTGACTCCTTTACCTAACGCCACGCGGATCGATCAGTTGAAAAGCTTTGTGGGATTTAATGGCCTGGGTGCAGCGGCCCTGCTGTATATTTTATAAACAATGCTGGTTCCTTTGTGGCGACGAGTGGCTACAAATCTGGGAGAGCAACATTTGCGAGCGAGTGTCGTATATTTCCCTCGTCACCCCAAACCCATCTCAGCCCAAGCCGTTTGAATTATTTTTCGATTTTGTGGCGTTCATAATAACGCACACGTCTGAATCTGTGACTTTGACACGTAAGAAGTGAATAAAGTTTTAAAGCCAAAAATACAAGTAAGACAATATAAAGCGAAACAACAAAATTACACATTGTAGAGACGAGTAAAGACCGACCCCATATAAATAGCTATATTCAGTAATTTGAGGGACATGCAGCCACTCTCTCATTGGTCGAAGCGATAATTGCCACGTTGTCATTGGTTGAACTGTTAATTGTGATGGGCAGTCAAGAGGATTGTTCTATTTCTAGATATTCTGGAATCGATCAGGAACAGCCAACTGGAAGAACCTCCCTATAAATTTAACGAGGTCTCCTCAAGTATAAACCTACAGAATCTAGATCTTTGGGCAGGCTAGAAAGATAACAAACTCACAAGTACAGTGCCCATGTAAGTGTTTCAGAAAGTTACATCATTCTAGTACTTAATTGATTAATTAATCCCTTCAGTGATCACGTCTGCAAAGATTCTTAATAAAAGAAGCCGAGTTTATCTTGGCTAATCTTGATTAAATGCTGCATTAAAGCTTTATTGTCTCCAGAGACACTTTATAAGTAATGAGTCAATCTGGCTGGGTCAATGCTGTCATTACTGTCCAGCCAGGGTCATACAGGGTACAGCAAAACTTATTACATTCTGCAGCATGTACGATGGTTAATGTTGCACTTCATGTGTAAAAATAATGATAAAGTTTTCTCTACGGAAAAACTCACGTATTTTACTCATTTCCATCTGTTCACCCCCATCCTTCCATTCCATGAAGCCTTCCAAAGAGGATTTGAAAAAGAGATGAAGAAAAACGGAGTGTTAGCCCTAAACAGCTTTGCACATATTGTAGGAATTGCTTGTGACCTGTAGGATATATGATATGTGTTAGGTCATGTGTAAGCTATGTTATACACGTGAGCACATTTTATATCGCATCTATCATTTTAGATGCTCCTCAGATGCGTTCACACAAAATTGAATAGTCCCATAATCACACCTATATGGGGAAAGTACATTTAAGGCAGTTAAGCCACGGTAACCTGGTTTTAAGACAATGATACTAAAAGTAGTGGCATATGCATCTTTGATGTTTATGGCCGTGTCACCTTAAACCCATGTTGCGTTTCAGGTCAGATTTTAACCGTCCCAGGGCAGCTATCTGCGCTGATGTTAAACGTTTTCAATCTACAAGAACGCCACTAATGCCAGAAGAACCGCCTTGCTCTAATCTATAACCACCGTTGAAAGCATAAAAAGCTATTTTCGGGGAGTTTTTGTGAGCCCCCTGGGTGCAGTAGATATGCCAATTAAAATCACGGTGCTTTTAGGAAATTGGGGCGTGGGTCTCTGGGCTTCGCTCGAGTTACCAGAATACTCCCCCACACAACAGAAAGTGTGGGTAGTTCCCAGAAATACGTTGAAAACGGAAGAAGGCCATTTTTGATTGACGAAAAGAGAAGACGTGACTGACGAAAGGTAGTGAATGCTACCTGAAACGTCTGACAAGTTTCAAAAGCTATCCTGTTGCTCGAGTAACTGTTAGTTTGATATCCTAATTTCTGGATATCCAACTTTCATTGACGTACATGTACACAGCAATTTTTACTGAAATGATACAAAACGAAACAGAAAAATGCTAAAGGAATATTCTACGCCAACAATTGATGCAGAATTGCAGACTTAAGTTCTTATCATATACATCAAGTGTTGCCTTGAAGTATATCTAGCTCTAGATGGATAATTCCATACACGTGGGATCGAGGTTCATAAAACTGTACACAATCTCTATTCTATCGCAAGATTTGGTAGGCGTCCATGGAACATGAGATCGTGAAATTTCTATTTCTGTTTGGCTGTGAAGTCAGAAGATCCCAAGTGCCTGGAGCAAGTGAGAAGCTCGCTCTATAGATCTACATCGTGTTGCTTGGATACCGAGCACACTCGATTGGCAAAAGTCGTAAAGTCGGAGAATGGTCTCTTTTACAAGCCTACACGGTGCACTGGCGCGTCGTGAACTTTAAATTGAAACTTGCCTTTGATTGTGGGGGAATCAAACGGTTGGCCACACCTGGGCGATTATGTCGGATTGGGGTCGGTTGGGTCACTCAACGGTAGACCAGGGACGCCCTGCTGGAGCAGGCTTTAGACCTGCACGGATTATTACCCTCATGATTGCAACTCCTGTGCCGTATAGACTATTCCAGAGAGGGTATATTGGAACACAACCAGGAGTCAGAAATCAGTCGAAACAATTCTGGAATATCACGTAAGCCTGAGACTGAGCGAAATGCCGATACATGTCATCATCTCTTATTTCTGCAGACGATTGCTTCCCAGCGGGGTAGCACGTCTGTTTTTACGGCAATATATTCTGTCATCATGTACCTCTGAGGGAGACTCGCACACACACAGGGAGTACTAGTTACATGACGAACGTCGACGTCCAGGTAGATTTATGGCTACAGCAAACTTTTGACGTCATTTCTAACGACGTGCTTTTCTCTGTACATAAGTAGTTAACGTTAACATTGTTGACAGCTAAAATGCGCTCTAACACAACAAACAAGTCTCTCCTCTGACTGTCTGACTGTCTGTAGTACAGCCTTCACCAGGTTGGAATGACCAAACCCTGCCTTAGGACACGTGACTGACACGTCCAGCCAATCACAACTAGTAGCAGTTCAACCAATGACAGAATGTTAATTATCGGTTTGACCAATGAGAGGAGTGGTTGCATTTTCATGTTTTTATTTTGCATTCTACGTATTCACGGAGATGGTCAGGGCTTTTGGATCAGTCTATTGATCAAAGGTGCCAGGAAGACTGACGTGTTCGAGACGACAGAATATCCTGGGGACTTTCTTAGTTTCTAATCCCCGTCTGGCACGACTGTACATGTAGTTCATAGTGACGTGCTGTGATTCCCCAGTGCGCTGTTTAATGACTCCTCCGAGTCCGGCCCCGACCCGTATTATCTTTATTTGTGTCGCCCATGTCTGACACACACCAGACCACCCGGCACCCAGCATTATCCACCCACTTGTCATCGACTTAAGGAGGCTACCATAGGGGGCAGCCGGTACAACGCATCTAGTCCTTGAGGTTTGAAAAATCAATGTCTGAGGACCCCTCCTTTACTAGCCTCTCGTTTTGAGACGGAGACAGGGAATGGGCAAGCAGTTGTCGTGTCTGTCTTTCTTAATAATACATAGTGTTTTATGACAGCAAAATTGAATGAATGGGTCATAAAATTTGTCCAGAGATGGTTTCTGAAATATGAAGTAACATGCCACGCCAGTGTGGAAACATTAAGATTGGTGAATCTATGAAACCATAGAGAATCATGTTTTGAACAAGAACTTTCCTTCAACATGAGTTTTTAAGTACAAGTTAATATAAAATTCAGGGTCGTTCACCTTAAGAAAATTCTAGCTGGATTATTAAGATTCAAGACCTGTTACGGCAAGAATGTACAGTTAGGTAATATTTGTCTATTTCTAAGGAGCCTCGAACATTTGTCTAGGGAAGGCGTCTTATTGACGAATGGCAAAGGAAAATAATAACCATACGTTTTTACGTGAAAAGTAGTCCCCTGCTGAATTTTGTGCACATTCATTACATGTTATGATCACACAGTTTCTATTACTACAGTACAGTACCTTTAGCTATGTTTCATGATAAAAAATCCTAAACCAAACTTTACACTATGCACTATATACTATTTAGAAACAGACTAAACAAAACTATAGAAATAGAGCACAACGAGCAAGGGCATTTCTGAAATAATCATCATCTAGATAACTCCTTTCACGTTAAAAGAATCATTATTTTGTTTCTTATGTATCATTGCGTACGGTTATACATCTACTATGTTTTTGTATTGTCGTACTGTGAATGATAAATTTGTTAGAAAATACTACATATGCTAGTACATATATGAGTCCCTGTTCCCTATATACCCCACTAGGACACATGTTTATCACACTTAATGCAGACCTCCCGTCCCCAATGGCGGTTCCGTCTTGTTTCCCCGACAGTGGCTTACAGGAACCCATTAAAGGATTACTTGTATCCTCTGTGGGCGTTTTCACGCACCGGTCACCAGCATTAAGACTCCCTTCTAAGGCTCTTCTCCGTAATTTGACAATCCCCCCGTCCTGACTTCAGCAGGATTTTGTTATAGATCCGTCATTTTCCGGATAATGGCGTTCTACAGGAGTAAACTTGCAGCGAGCCCCCGACATGCTTAAGAGCCTTAAGCTGTCTGAAACATTCAGTTACTCTCTTCTGAAACTTGCAAACAGTAATTACTCGTGGGCATAGTGACATTAAGTGGGACTCGAGCATTTGCGTGCCACACGTATTAGTGTAAGATGGCATTTCTAGCTCCCTTTAACACCCTGATCCTATCCTTCGGGAACGGTAGGGAGAGAAGATGTCATGCCAATGAAATATTTTCTGTCAGAATAAGTCCCTCGCGCATTTCAAGCAAGAAATCCTAGTACTAGTACACATTGCATTCAACAGACTAAGTTCTTCACCTAGCATAAAGATCCCATGTTTAACCACCCAAGATGGCGGACACGTAGTCACGTGAGCGCAAACACCCTACACGTATATATCAGTGAAAAGACTCCGATCTGGTAGAATTCTACCAGCAGAGAGTCTGTAAATTTTAAGATATATAAGCTTGAGATACATGTCAGAACTTGGTTCCTGTCAATTTACATCAACGGATTGACTTGAAATATAAGATTTGTTAATAGGAAACCACCCTAACACAATCGGAATCTTTACCCGTAGAATATACGACTCTACCAGATCGGAGTCTCTACCCTTACATATGCACCAACATGAGGAACGGTGTAGAACTATTTCTCTTACTTCCAGGCTATCATGTACTGACCTAGTGGACACTCGTGACTTTTAGAATAATGACGCTTCAGGAGTAGAGCGTTCCTTAGCAGCCAGCAGCAGACAGTGATCTATCTTCAGGGCACTACAACCGCGCGATAGATCACCTGGTCTGGCCTAAAGCCGACGTCCATTAATGTCTGGAAGACTTAAGCTCCGAATGATGAATCGGCCGAAGCTGTCCAACGCCTCCGTCCCAGATGGAATTTTACTTAACCTTGCGCTTCTGTAAAAACTTAAATCCATGCTGGTTTGATGCTTCGCAGAATGTATATGTGAAGAAGTGCAGTGCAGGGAACATCACAGCCTCTACTTCTTCGGATGCTAGAGACTGGTGTTGTGTTTTCAGAAAAACAAGTTGCCCAATGGAATGAACATAACGTGGTCTTTCTTTTTGATATCCATGCATGTATCTTGGCTCAAACGTATAATGTATCTATTATCGGCAGTTTGGCTACGTGTTGTCAGGATAGTCGACTTTTATACGGGGATAATAGCACCAACATGCACCCTTAGATAAGGTGATTGGTCAATATTAATTAACCACCTCTATGCTGAAGCGGCCGTTAAGCAACAAAAGCTACAGAACATCATAGAGACTATAGCGCTTCTTCCAGGTTTCGACAGGCGATTGGGAAGAGTAGAAATTGGCCAAAGGAGTAGAAACTAAAAACTTAACCCGCTAAAGGAGTAGTTTGTCGCTCAGTACTGCTTGACTAACTCCCCTGGCACATTAGAAATTCACCCAATGATTGTAAAACCTATCCATACACTCTTGTAGTTAGGTTAGCCTTATAAAAGTGTAGTTATGTACTAGTAGATGCCATACTTTGTACCCTGTACAATCGTGTGCAATAAAGTTATTATGCCATCTGTCTATTTAGCCAGTACTATTCTTTCCAGTCGCCTCTGAAGCCTGGTAGGGGCTAATAAAAACATGAATGCCTGGAAAGGAATAAAAATGATACTTGTTGATACGTAACATACACACATTTGTCCTCAATCATTTACGATAAGCATGTACTTCCGTTCAGCAGGAAAGGAAAAAAAATTCTCTTCCTAAGACGTTCCTGTCACGAAACCGCCTCAGTCCGCCTTTGTCGGCTAGCGGCGACCATAATCCACTAATAGGGTATCGCTGTCAGGGGTTTACCGTTTCCGGAGGGGCTGTTTTGTGGTATTCTGTAGCACGCGATTCCCTGCTATATGTACTTTATAATAGGATCTACGCGCACCGGTAATTGGGACTAGAGCAGATCAGCGTCTTCGGTAGCAAAAGCATCTGAAATACAGAATGATCCGCAAAGCTTACACTGCAATGCCGCACAGAGAGGCAATGGCCGTTCAGAAAGGCAACGACCGCTTAGATAGATGTACATGTATATGTACATTACCTCGTGACGCAGCAGAAGGTATCGTAAAGACAGTAAAACCATCATTTCGTCCAATCTATATCCAAGCTGAGTCTTGGTGAATCCGCTTTTATGGTATGGGTTAGAAACTGTGTGGGAATGGCTGAAGGACGGACTGAAGACTTTCTGTGAGGAAATTGTGAAGAACGTTCCTGTTTAAGATAAACACGTACCCCTCTGTATAACTATAAACTAAAGGATCGATAATTGCAATCGGTTACTACAGAGGCCATCTACGTCACGGTATTACAACCATCCCTAAACAGAGACGGGGGGCGCCACAGACTTTCTACAACATATGATCCACTGCTCATGTGTTTTTCTACACAAGGCAACGTCACATAAGAGGCTGATTGCTCATTCATTGGCAAAGGCTGGAGTTGAACAGTCAAACGTTTGGGTAAGTCCAACTTCTTGTGTTGGAAATTACAGTACAAACTTGGCCAATAGGCCAGCACGAGTCAAACTACCATGTGCAGTTGGAAAATGGCCGCGCGGTGGCGCTGCCACACGATGGTTAACCTATTACGAGACTACCTTACTTGAGGCAATGTTTTATAACAGTACTTTGTTCGATCAATAGTAGTTTTGCTATAGCATTTGGTAACTGATAACAGTTATTAGGTCAAGACCAAAGATAGGCGTTTCTCCTCAAGCAGATGTTGGGGCAGAAGTCATACCGTTTTCTGACACGCATCAAAGCAGATTAAAGCTGACAGGGTATTTTTGCTGATACAAGGACTATGGTAACATCATAAACATTAAAACGATTGATGATTATTAAGCAAAATGATTCTGTTCGGTATTATATGTAGTTATATGTATTATATGTAGAGAGAGAGGCCGGTGACGATGCATTTGAGTCATTATTATGACGTTACCAGCTTGCTGTAAAGCAGTACTGTTGCGCCATCTACCGGCTATTCTTATCAGTGCACAGGCCACATTCCATATTTCTCTCGAGTTTTAAATCTCCTTGCTTCGACTGACTACCTATGGCAGAACAGATAACTTCCACATTAAAGTCTTTTTTAAATGCTTTCAAATCCATGTATCTAAACATTCTGATGTTAAACAACAGCAAATACTGCCTACCTTGGTCAAAATTGGTAGTTACATGTAGTTGGAATGAGAAAAGTTCAAAACAAATTACAAACACTTGAAAAAGACAACACAAAAGCTCTGGCCTTGGGACAGTTATTTTTTCACTTATGAAATCTTTTAATTCTTACAAGATTATTTACAGAATGCTGACTGTTGTTGCCACACAGTTCAGCATATATCAACAGTTAAACTAGTTACCAAAGACTGTTTGTAATGATATTGCAAAAGTCATCAATAGAAACCAACTGGTGCAAAGATATACATGTAGAAGTGAAAGAAAATATTCTTGCAGTTCTAGAAACTTAAGAAAAAAACAACTTTTTAAAGCACACATGCTTCATCATTTAACACTATCGGTAATTTCCCTTACATAAAGGAATACATGATCATGGAAATCACACTATCAACCATTCAATGTTACTGTGACCACAACATATTCAACACGTTACTGGTCAACTATGATTGGGTTTGATTACCTAGCTAATATCCGTTATATTTCTTCCAATAATCCAAAAGCAATACAACTCTATGGACACGCCAGTTATACCACAATCTGATTTAAATGGTATGGTACGGTTCAGGTAGAAAAAAGGTTCTAAAGGTACTTAGAGGCCGTAAGAGCAGAGGCTTGTTATAAACTATGCGTAGGGCACTATTACTAGGAGATGAGCCCATCTCTCTCCTTCAACTATCTTCTACATCCCAAATCCAAGTTACACTCTTTCCCAAGAACACAAAAACTGGTCCAGTGCAGCTGGGAATTGAATGTGTGGCCTCTCGATCCCATGTTTGCTTGCTTAACCACTTGGTCATAGATGCCACCTTGGTTTAAACTTTATGTCCACAGTACATTTGGTCCAAGGACACGGGATATTGCACAACTAATTAACTATGGAAAGTCAAGCACTAACTTGGAATGCTTTTCTGGAAGCCACAAAAGCTACTGAGGAATTACATATCAACATCGTAACATTGACTCAGCTATAACTTTTTTTGTTCTTATTGTGTGATAAAAGAACTTTTCTAAACACTGAAATGGAATAAAACATTCTTAATTTTCCAGCCCCTTAAGCTTAAGAAATGTGAATGTTTTCTAATAGATGCGAATTCCAAATAACTTTGTTGGAATGCTACCCAGAAAAAAACAAAGTGTTCCACAGTAAGTAACAAAATGGCACATCTACTTATGAAGAATCTTCTGTACACCATGAAGAGTAGTATACATGTCCTGAGGTTCTATAAGGAAGCGTGGACCTTGCAACTTGATCACTTCATACATACATGGTAAATTTTTTGTTCATCCAAGAGAAAAAAAGATCAAAGTTTCTATATACAACAAAAGTGATGTTTCACAAACCATTGTTAGTAAGAGAAAAGAATAACTATTAAACGATGCAAGTTTTAAAGAATGCCATGCTGGACTACCAATGTTCTGTACTATGAAAACAGAAAACAAGGTTTACTGGGGTAGTAGAATATATTGTAGCATGCAGGTGTAAGATTCAAAACATCTGGCATCAGTACTTGCTCTTAAGGAAAGACCAATAAAAATGTATAAGTATGAAATTGTTTTAAGAGTTGAGTTTAGAGGCTTGTGTTATGCAGTGTCTCCCTGTCAGGGGTGGATGGCCCCCCTCCCCAAAAACTGGTGAGCAGACTACTACAATGTAGCTATAGGATCAGTGCAAATTTAGTCAGGCTAGAGGCATAGCCAAAGCAAAAGCTTTGCAGACATTTCATGCCATTTCAACATAGTAAGGAAGAAGCTGTGGATTGACACAAGCAGTTTCAGGAGCAAAGATCAACAGGGAAGCAATGTGCGCAAATTCACCTTCCTGTACATACTCTATACGTTACTGGATCATAAATTAAAAAGCAATTAAAGGTGTTTGTTTTTCAGTTGATGGGTAATGTGCATTTAAATGTACAGTATTTGTTTACACTGTAATACTTCATGTATGCAAGAGAAGATAAGAAATCACAGTTAGGAAACAACTTTAACTGAAAATCAACAAAATACTTAACAGACTGGTTAGTGTACACTGTATGTACACTATATACATCTATCTGTGAATGGCAAGTATTAGGAACCCATGCCAGTTCCGAATCTTTGTATTCTAGGTGGAAGGGGCCCTCTCTTTGATACGTCGAAGGGTTTGCACTGTGGTGTGGTTGGGAGCTTTCTCTGTTTTTTTGGTGCGGAGAACGCACTTTGAGTCCCACTCCCCAACGTCACCACCCTCACTGGTGGCCCCTCTTCTGCGGCGTAAGCCGCCATGTTTTCATACACATGCGGGCCGACAGCCAGGTCGTCGGGACCGTACTCTTTGGTTTCAAAAGAAGCAGAACCGAAAAGGTCGCCCTGTACTGTGGTCTCCTCACCAGCCTGAACATTCGCGATCACCGTATCAAACGGTACGAAACCGAAATTATCCTCGCGTCCTGCTGGTCCCGTGGCTCCACGTAAGTTGGAGAAATCGTCTTCAAATGCGAGCTTGGTCGGCGCATCAGAAGGGGAGACTTTAGCGGTGAGACGGTTTCCCAACGGTCGCGATCTCCTGTCCAGAGGATTGAACGGTTTTGCCCCGAACATGTCGAGACTGCTGTCGCTGCCCTTCCTGCGGTCGCCCGGGCTGGACTTGTGGCTGCTTCCCGTGCTGCTGTCACGGCTACGCCTCCCGACGGAGGATCCGCGCCGCGTCTTCGGAGAAACCTTCAGGTGGCTTCTCTTGGACTTGGGGCTGTTCTTCCTGATTCCTCCGGCAGTGCTCACGGCGTGAAGGTTCCGCCCGCTTCCCGAGGAATCCCTGCGCTGGCGTCGCATCTTCCCTGGCGAGGCACCGGCACTCTTCTTTCTTGTGAGCTCGTACTTTGCAGTAACAGCTGAGAATGGTTCGGCCCCAAACACGTCTGAAGAAGCAGCCCCAGCCACGGGCACGGCTTCTGCAGTTGGAGGCGAACCGGGCGGCGTCAAAATCTTTCTCTCCCCAAACGGAGCGTTTCCGAACACGTCCAGCTGTTCTCGCTGGTGGATGGTCTGAATTCTTGGCTTCTCGCTCTCCTTTGAGAAGAACGGCGCTTTACTGAAAACGTCGGAACTGTTGGAGCCGACGGAGAGGTTCCGCCCGCCCTCGATGTCTACGAGCTGAGCTTCTGCAACAAGGTCGATCTCGTCCTTGTCTGATTGCGGGGATGTCGGGGGAGTCAGGGTGCCGCTCATGATGGACTCCTCCACTTCTTGTGCTGTCGGCGGGACCCTGAAGATCAACTCGCTGAACTCGTCATGCTCGTGTTCCCTGTAGCCGCTCGCTTCACCACCGAAGTGAGCCCCTTCTATTAAGTCCTCCTCATCTGACGACGTCAGCGACTGCCTTCCACTAGACCCGTCCTCCGAACCTGAAATTCAAGAAGACAATCTAGCAATCTCGTTGGTGATTTAAAGTGTTTCATAATAAAGACATTCAGCATTCCACTGAGTGCTTTAGCCTTACACCTCCAGAAAGAGAATGGTAGTTTCTAAGAAAGATGATGGAAATGTTAGAAGGAAAGGAATCTACCTTGTTTCTCATGCAGAGGAAAACAAGATAAGCACCTGCTCACCTTTGTGGCTTAGACAAAACTCAGTGGAATGCTGAGAAAAGGACCAGGCTTGACAAGATCACCTTGCTGCCATGGTAGCACCAGAAATTTTGTGGGGAAAAGTTGACAGGAATATTCTATTCTGTGGTTGCTTTAGATTGGTGAATATTTTCAAACAGTAATATCATTAGATTTAAATAAAAAAGTAACCAAAACTGTGATTTGCAATTTGTACATTTTTCTCTGTTCAAGATGCAAAGTATGTGGAAAATTTGAACTACATGTAGTAGAATTTGAGTAGAGTAAGGGTTTGTTTAAAAAGTTCTGGATGCAAGCCCTTAGAATATCCCTGTCATCTACCCTACATTTGTACATACACTGTACATGTACATCTTCATTGTTCCAAGTGAACAGAATGATTAAAATGAACAGGCTGAACACAGACAATGCAAGCATTGGTCCTTGCAAAATGCTCTTCCTGTGTACAATGTAGAAGTGTAGCAGGATTATGAACTGTGTGTTTAAAAGTACTATGTGAAGTTCTTTGGTGTTGTGTACCAGTGAAGACAGCCCAAAGATGTATGTATTGTACACCAGAGGACACTATAACCCAGTAGTACCACCAGCAGGAGAAATGAAGACTTTTCTGACACCCCTTATCCCATTAAGACAGTCTAAAATGGGGCATGTGGGACTCACAGAATTATCAATATGTACAGTTGCTTCTGACTAAAACTTCATTGCTTGCTGATTGGACCCTGCTTGGCTTGTGCTTTCTGGGTTACAGGCCCTTGGTGGCAATTCAAACAAACAGTGTAAGAGATGATTCTATATACATGTAGAGTTACAGTAGAAAAGAAACATACAAGAAGCAAAGTATATTTATAATGTAGGAAGCTCACAGCATAATACAGGATAGATATCTTGAAAATATAGTAAGGGAAAAACAGTATGTACAGTGTGTATACTGAGACATGGAAGAAAAAAGCTCTTGATAAAGAAAATCTACAATCAGAATAATACAAGAATTGGCAAATGCATACATAGTTTACTTGGTTTCACTAATCCATCCTTTCCTCTAAACCTTCCAATCTACATGACTTCAACTTCACTACTCTTGACTGGCACACATAAATGAGAGCAATGTCAAATAATACTAAATCTCATATATATTGCAAACAATTCTTGGTACAGTATCTTTTCTTCATGAACAAGCTGACAATGAAATAGCTGTTTTAGTGACTGGGCTCTACAAGAAAATACAGATGCAACTACCAAAGTTGTATGGTATCATGGTATGAGTGCTGCAAAAGCTGCAACGGTAAAGAAAAGCATGGCAAATTGCATAGCATGTATAGAGATATACACTAATGCGGGTGTACAGCATCACACAACATGTAACGTTATAAGCCAGCCAGCCAGGGTACATGTATGTGTGGACAAAACTTCACACCTCTACAGCACAGAGAAAGACATTTGACGCTTTTCGAGGAGTATACAATGCAATGTACAAGTATACTCTGTGGAGTTAATTGCCATTTTGCATGAAGCCTTTTTTTTAGGAAATATCATATGAGAACTTCCCTGGAGACATACTGGCATCCCTGGCTGGCTTGAAAATCTACAGGAAGAGAATACAGTTGGTAGAGTTGAAACATAAGTAAAACAGAGACTAATGAAAGTATATGTATGTGTGCAGCAGCATCCAAACTTAAGATAAGAATCCATACAACCTTCTCCTTGCTGAAGTAGTGTTTTGGCACAAAATTTGTACTGATTACTGGGTGAGGCAGCAGGGAGAAGGTTAACATTCATAGCAAAAAAAGCCATCAAAAGTTTATTTTAAGACAGAACAATGACAAAGAGTAGAATTAGATATTTTAATTATTAAATAACTTCTTGTGCAATAGCAATAGCAAATACTATGTACTCTACACAAGAATGAATCAAATTCAGATAGATGAAACCAAAGGAAAAGATGGCTAGTTGGGCAGTCCTGGCTGTATACATATGTCTTATACAGTCTAATAAATCAAATCAAATAAAAGAGATTTGACTTTGAGAAAGAAATTTCATTAAATGTTAGATAAGACGGGATGAATTTAAGAAATTTTGGAGTGGTAAGAAGATCTTCATCATAATGATTATAATTTTCAGCGCATTTTCTTTTATCATTGTCGGCAGGAAAAAGGGTAAGAGAAGAAAACAGCTACATATGCCAGAATAACATACTTTCTCATATCATAGCATTCACTCAGAAAGAGGCAGCGACAGTATGTGATTGTATGTTAGGCATGTTGGCAGAACATACTGTGCTTGCACAAAATCAGTAATGTACAAAACGTATTGTGCATTGTACTTTGGCATAGCATCTCTTTAAAGGTCGTACATGAATTCGCATATTTGTAGATGACATCCAGTATATGGTTTTCAAATTGTCGTGTCTGAAAAGATTTTGTCTGCAACAGGCTGAATTCTGATGCAATGTTGACAAAAACCATCCAAGAAAAATTGTGAAAAATCCAGGTTTCGGTTAGGCACAGTACGGTGTACCAATGTGCTGCTCAGGTGCATAAGAACAAAGACACCGCGGCATAAACCAAGATGGAGAGGAGTCCCAAACCTGTGAGGAGCGGCGCCACTCCCAGCACGTTTTCCCGTCCGTCGACACTCCCGCTGCTGACGTCGCTGCCCTCCGAGTGCGATGAGCGATGTCTCCGGTACGCCGCCTTACTCAGGTTCTGGTACCTCTCCCCTCCCGAGGCTTCCGCACCGGCCTCGTCTTGTGACAGAAGGAACGGTCTGGCGCCGAAGCGGTCGCGAGGCGTACCAGGCTCCGGCGCAAACGGCGTACAACCGAACTCATCTGTACCCGGGTGGATAACCTGCTCAAAGGGAGTGGCTCCAAACATATCTGTAGAAAAGATAAAACATCATGTCTCATTAAAAAACTCCTAGTTGAAACGTAACAGGACATATAAACATCATTGTGTAAACATAGGTTAAAAATATAATCTATGTTTACTACCATATAAGCACATATAAGAATGTTGGTACAAGGCGACAACCAGAAAATAGTACTGTATGTGAATGTTAAGTATGGAAGAAAATGAACAAAATAATCACAAAGGTCATCATAAAAATACAAGATGTACAATGTAACACCCAAAGAAAATATAACATTGGACAGTTGGCATTTTTGCCACACATAGTGACACTTGACCATAGGCTCTTACACGTAGAACAGTAATACTGGTGGTAACTACTGAACACTGGGGACTGGGATAAAATAGCAACACAAAGCACTTGCACTTCAACCAAGAAACAACTGGACAACAAACTTCAGAGTGAACAAAGTTCAGAACACCTTGAAAAGGGGAAATAATAAAAGATAATCCAGAACTGCACAAATGACACAATGAAAACAATCTGAACACCAGCAACAGCTTACAACATTAAAGGAACATCTAGGCATGAGCAGAATGAACTTAGATCATGCATCCTATATAAGAATTTTCAAACTTTCATTGCCTAAACATTTCATTTATTCCAATGGATACAATGTGGTAGTAAAAGTTACAATAAACATTCTCTGTTGCCTGATTACTATAATTGTAGAGGAAATGTGACAGTCTGTTTATTCTTTTCTGAAAGGTCATACCAAAAATACTATCAGTAATTCCATGTAACAACAATCTTTCCTACTATGCTGCACTTGCTGAATGTTTAAAACTGCCTTCTCATTTCTTGATTTTGTTCTATGGGAGGAATAGATGAAACTGCTGTAAAAAAATGAAGAATATTCCATGCATTGGTTAAAGAGTCTCTGTTTCCCCTTCATTTGCGATAATGTACAACGTGACTTGCGATACCCCCAGAATCTTGACATACTTGCATGAGTACAAGGGCGTGGCATCCAATCCTCCTAAAACTCTTCCCACCATTGGAAAGGCAGTATGAGAGGCAACAGAGGGGGAAAGCAAGTGTTAAACAATCATGCTCTTCAGCAACCAACACTTTTGGGCTTCTGAAACATCAACCACTGGAGCTTTATTTCAAAATTTGTCACTGCGAACTTACCAGGTGACCAGGGAAAAGATAGGCACAATCACATTATGCAGCTGACCAATCAAATACAATATGTTACGCAATGCCAACATCTGATTGGCTGAAACAACCCCTGCTGTGATTGGTGAAGTGTTTCTGTTCTGTGATTGGTTGGTTCTATATATTGTTGATACTTTTGGTTGGTGTGACGACATGATTACAATATGGCCTGCTAAATGCTGTATAACAGGAAACAGAACAAAAAGCTAGATGATGTAAAATGCAACTCAATATTGAATCAGGAGTAATAAGTAGAGTAGTAAAAGGCAAAAGCTTAGCAATGCATGTTCAAAGATAGAAGTTAGATGAAATGCTCCATGATACAATCATCCAACAAGCCTGTGAACAATATTCACAACATCTGCCATTAGGATATCTACCATTAAAAGAATGTCTGATACATTTCATCCATTTTTGATTATTGCTTTTGCTCTGTTTCTTCTTCTTCCGTTTCAAACAAGTAAGGTAAATGATCTGGACATAACACTAGTAACAGTAACTTGTGCTGTAGCAGACACTTTGTGGTGTTGGATTACATTATGTAGCAATTGGCAGGACACTGGGGCTGGTCTCCATACATTTCTAAAACAACAGGAAAGCCTTGGAAGAACATCACTACTTTTGGTAATGGACTATTTTACAGTGATTTAATTCAATGGTGATGTGTTTTTTGTTCGTCTCATGTAGTTTACAGCTATGTACATATACAGTACATTGCAACTCAGATACAAATGTAATATGGCATTAATTGCTTTATAGACCACTAACATACTGCCAACTTGGTCAATTTTGTACCACTCTAAAGAAATTATGTTGTCTTGTTCATAAGAAAAATTAGTGCAAACATGATGGTTCTTTACTCAGCACCAATGTCATGAACATCATTGAATATTCCTCAACTTATCTTAGTTCAGATTGAAAATCGTTTGAAGTAGTCCTTCTTTTAAAACATATAATATTCTTGAAGATCCAAATAAACAGATCTATTCGCCTCCAAAATTCCATATGCCAAATTCTGTTCTTGTACTTCTCTCCCTACACCTAATCTTTTTAGAAACATTCGTCCAGGAACTGTTTATTTTGCTACAAATGGGCAAAACAAACTTTGGATGTCATGGTTTCTATGTTGTATAGGGTATAAAATTGTCCAAGTGCACCAATCTTAAACATATGGATATATTATGTCTATACATGTAGCTTACTGCTTGCTGTTAAGGTTAAGTGCCACAGTTTTGGACTCCGTCAATGGTTATGGCTGGGTGTACTGTTACATTTGTACATCATATCTTTGTTACCTTGTTTTTAATTGGAGTACTGCAGACCAATCACAGACCACTTTCTGCAAAGTGACAGTGTCATCATGTGATTGGTCCATTCAAATGTATCACCTCAGCATGTGATTGGCTAGTCTCCAACCAATCACAGAGTCAAAACCCATGGTGCTTCATTTGCATATGCACATCATGAAAGACAAGCACAGCGCCAATTAAGAGGGCAGCAAAACTACATTGATAAGTTTAGAATACATGTACCAGTCCTGTTTTACGATTTACGAAATAATAACTTATTTTCTAAATACAGCATTGGTTACTAAACACTATGGTAGGGTAATTATAGATTGTTAGTACATTGTCAAGTTTATAACCTAATCATCTTTTCTACATGTACATGATCAACAGGTCCTGCTAACAACTCTTCAGAAATTGCATAAGTTTTACATCTCTGAAGCTACTGCACTTCTCTTTCTCTGTGTCTATCTACATAAACATGTACTACAGGGCCTAGCTATTGTACACCCACTCACCAAATACATCAACAACCATTCTACTTTACATGGTACTGCACACACATCTAAATATACACCAGCTTAGGATCAAGCAAATGCAACCCAAAAAACTTTCTATGAAAGTTCAAAGTCGTGTAGATAGCATTTTCATGACGAAGTCTGAGGTGATTTTAGAATTGAATTACATTTGAATTTTTCATAGATTTTGAGTTAAGTTTTTTGTTCACTTCATGTTTGTAGCTAACAACTTTTACAAACAGGTACAATGTAAAGTACAAGGTGAAATGACACATAGCTGTAGGTACGTTGTATTTCAAAACTATGAAGAATCTTGCAATCTTGGGACCTTCATACAATGTATCTTCAAGCATTAATCATAGTCCTGCTTGGTTATAGACCTGGTACAGATATATCGTACATGAATGTACCTTTTACATCGTAAATTGTAAACTTTAAGCTTGATTTGGTGTGACATTGTCAGTCACAGTGAGTTATAATAATTCTATTATATCTTTTGTCCAGGGTATGCTTTTGTGTGTATTCAAAACTACATTTTTTACATACATTTTGTAGAATGCACAACCCTCAGAAAAAAATAGCACATGCACTATTTCAGTATTTGTGCACATATTATGATGGACATGTGCAAGTATTGGTGGGCTGCTACCAAAGCAAAGATGTGCAAAAACAGTGAAGGAAACAAAAGCAGGCAAGACTTAACCTATATCAGCTACCTTTAAGAAACAAAACAGTTTTAACAAAACCTGCCCAGTTAGAGTTCTGAACTAAAGAGTGCCATGTACAGTATCACTGATATCTAATATACTAGTAGTCTAACATGGAAGAGTTAGGAGGACTGGACATCGCAAGTAAATACTGAAACAGAACCTGTGTTTTCCTACTCAGGAAAATACTGACATACAAAAGTTCTGTGGCAAAGGTTATTTTACGCCTGTTTTCTGTGATGAGAAAAAAATTGTTATCATTGAAAACCAAACTACATGTTATGAAAAATTGACATTAAAAAAAGATGGAATCTCAATAAAGTAAAACCAATAAGAGAATGTTACTGTATATCTTAATTATTCGAACCCCACAAGAAATATGTTTTACCAGTCAGGATACAGACTGGCAATACTTTAAACAGCTTTGACTTGCAGGAACCTATCTAGACCGAACACATCTCTTAACAACAAAATAAGACAAGAAAATAACAAGAAAAGAAGAAGTTGACAGCCATGCATCAATGTGGAAAGAGCATGCAGTGGTATACAGGTATACAAAAAATACGCCCAAAATTTGATCATATTCTACAGGGAAAAATGATTTCGAGATTAAAAAAACTAAGGCCCCAAAATTCATGATGTTAGTGGTGATTCAAGTACTGAATGAAAAAAGGCAAATGCACCTTGTTTTGCCGATGTATCCATTTATGGTATTACCTACCTTACCATTGCTTGAGAGTCATATTCTGCACATAGAGTGTAAAATTCAGTAGCCAATGACAGCATGTAAAACTTCACATCATGTGTTATTGACTCAGACCTCTGACTACTTATGTCCATGACATGGTATTTCATACATTTTCTCATCTTACATCAACATACACTGAACCTTTTAGTATCTTCAATATACCTCAAAGTGGTGACAGGAAAAGCTAAGTCGGGAATGGAAGCTTAATGTACAAGATTTGAATAAAAGTTTACATGTAGAACTCACAATACTTGCATCAGGTGGTACAAGGGCAGAAAGTCAAAAGACATCTCAAATCTAAACTATCCTTATGATTACATGTATCTTGTACCTCTACATTTTTGCCGAAAAAGGGGAAGCATATACATATATCTATCTAAAGCTTCACTCAATAGGCTGAAGTGAGAATTCATAAAATATCAACTGCAGTTAGCAAGAGTGGTTGCTACCACATTCGACAACATAGGTAAGGAAACAAGATATATCACGCCGTTACATGTACAAGGGGGTTCCTCAAGGGTGCATACATGGTCCCCTGCTAAAGGTCCCTTAGAAGTCAAAAAGTTCTCTAATGGTTTTGTTAGACCTTGCTCATGAAAAAATTTGCTTAATAAGCAGAAGCTTGTTATCTAGTTGACAGAAATGAACAGCAGAATTACAGCCAATCTACAGAATATCTAAGATGATTAGATTCATGACAGCATTAGCATGAAAACTCTTCTGTGTCAGAGGTTAAGAAAGTAAACAGCTTGACTGTGTTCCATAACAACAAAGTAGTCCCTCCTAGTGCATGACTTGCATACCTGCACAGGTGCAGGAAACATTGAGAATTACCTGCACCAGAACAAGTTTTACCTGCACCACTCAGAATGTAGGTACTGATCATTCCAAAACCTGTTCATTGCCATGACTTCTTTTACTCATCATAGTTTACACACACATTAGAAAATACAGCAAATAAAAAATCTACATATTAAACCTATATGTATAACTAAACCCAGTACATAGACCAGTATAGGTTTGGTGCAGGTAGACTACAGAAATACCTGCACAGATCCAATTTTACCTACATTAACCCGCATATGCAGGTGGTATTTCACACCTTGCATGTTTTAAGTGGTCATTCAAACCTGCAACACTAATACCAACAGTTAAAAGTTCCAGGAGACTTCCTTGTTGTGTTGGAGCACTATTAAGCTGTTTACTGTTATGACAGTATTTTAATAGGATCAAGCCGTTGCCTGCACTGCTCAGATATCGATGAGCTTACCTTCGGCGGGCTGGTTGACAGGGGGTTGGGGGGCTTGCCGTTTCTTTCTCTCACCACTGTCGCTGGAGTGTCGCGAACGCCCACCTGAAAACAACAACATGTTTACAAAACTCCCGTCAACAGTGTACGGGTGAGGAGAGTAATTATTCAATGATGTTAGTAGAATTAAAGCCTCAAAATATAAGCTTAAAATGAGAAAGTTGCATAATTTTACAATCGTAAGCATAAGTTTATTTTGTATACCTATTATATGCTTCATAATTCTGCAATGGAAAATAGATTGTGTGTAATCTGCCACTTAACTAAATAATTATTAGAACAGTAAGACTATCATCAAGAAAGGCACTGAAAAAGCTGTGGTTGTAGATGTCTGAGGGACAGCTAGAGGCGTGCATGTACATTGTACATGTACAATGATATATCTCATTACACATCTGTGTAAAACAGACAATAGAGAAAAAAGACAGTCACAGTCAAAGTCACCCTGCCATCTACCTTACAGCCATTGGTGTTACTAACCCTGCACAGAATAAAATAGTACTTCATAGTTCAAGAAACAGAGAAAGAAAGAAGGTTGATTCTTATGGTCTGCTGAAAGTGAGTTGAGATTAGGGCATTGGAAGCATGTTGGGTGTTGCATTATGATTCTGTAAGGGGGACACACAAGTTGATAAAGACCCTGTCCTGTGCTGTTGATCATAATTTGGTTAGGAATGCAGGCAAAGAGGGTTGAAAAAAAGGTTGTTTTGTACAGTTAGTAACAAGGGACAGGGTGTGTGCAAACGGAAATTTTACCTGCAAAGAACAGAAAGGTTAGTCATCAACTTAATTCACTGGGTCTCTGGTGGTTCATTTTTTTCTAAATTGCTGAACTAGAAAACGTTGCATTCTGCCTAAATTCTTACTTTAATCATCATATTCATACTTTAAAATGTCAGAGAACCAAGGAAATAAATTGGTGTCATTTTAAGGTACAAAATACAGGTACATTGACCAGTTCAGTACAGGTTAGCAGAAAGGATGGTGTCCTGCAAGTTACAACAATCACAGGAGAAAGAAAACAGCCGGCTTGGGGAAAACGGTTTCTTCTTGCTGGCAGTTCTGACCCTGACACCCGGTTATACCTGCTGCCGTGACATCTGGAGTGAGGAAGGGGTTGGTCGAGGTCAGGTCAAAGTCTCGTGGGCTGCTCCGACCGCTACTGCTCGCTCTTGAGCTTGAGCTGGCGTTACCGGACAAGTCTAGGAGAAAGAGAGCCATGCAAGACGGAAATACACTCAACACAAGGATTACAAGCAACTCCACACCCGAGGTGTCACCAAAAAAAAAGTATGACAGACACAACATAAGCAAACATCTGTGAGCTTAGAATTCAAACAGCCCCACCCTCAATGTTTCACCAAAAACAATTTACATGTACTTAACTGGACATTTCTATTACTCAGAGGATGCAGATACATGTACCATAGAAAATAACCAACTTATTACACAGAATGATTAAAGATGATCCAAAATTAAAAACACACCTTGAATCTACAGAAATAAGACACAAAGTGTGATTTGATATTCAGATGAAAGTAAAGATCTTAAATGTATTTGTGGAGATAGTAAGTATAACTTTTAGCTTGGAAAAATCCTTTTTCACCCTTCATAATAGAAGACTTGGCTGAAAATGAAAGACTTATTGTTGATACCACCATAGTAGGGACAATGGCGAGAGAGAATGTGATGATCAGGAAAAAAAGGCTACGTGAGAACTGTTGTAAGGTCATACCAATCCATTTTCTTGATTCTTGGGACATTTTAATTTTGTTCTGGTAAGAAAATTAGCACAAAAATAAAACAAGGGGCTGTGAGGAAAGATTGAATCTGACTTGAACCTACTCCCTAACACTGAAAACCAACAATTAGATTGGTATGGCCTTGAGTATTTCATAGCTCCACCCACCCTTCAACTCTTAACCCAATCACAAATACCTGCATCTGGTTGGTCAGGCATGAGGAAAGGGTTTGTTGTTGGGTCCAGAATTAGCATATCACTTGGAATACCCTCTGGACTAGCAGCAAGGCTACAGTTCATTTCAGACTCATCACAGTCCTTATCTGACACCACTGAGGAATGACCAACATGCAGTCTTAACAGTGTGTTTTGACATGATGTCTGCTGCAATGAGCAAAACTCTGACGCAATGTTGACAAAAGGTCCAAGGAAAAAGTGAAAAAAAAGTTTCGCGCAGATGTAGTATGTTCTGCTGATGCGCTACTTACTGCTAGCTTGGGAATTTTAGTAATATTATAAAAGCTACAATAATTGTTGCTGGACATAAAATCAGTAAGTACTTACAATAATCTATAAGTCCAGCATACTGAAGATTCTAATAGATACAAACATGGACATAACACTAGTCTTGATTGATCTTAATACCTTTTGTAAAGTCTGACGCTAATTCAGTCTGCTGACTGCTATGTCAGATTGTGTTGAGTTTCTTGCAATAAACCAATCATCATCATCAACACTATGGAAAAGAAGGAGGGAAGAACGTTTGCAGTGCTTACTCGTCTCAGACTTGGCTCTCTTGCCGAGCATGTCGAACTCCTGTAGTAACTTGTCCTCCGAGGTGCTACTCGTGTTTCCACTGCCGGACTCCAGGAACGGGTTCCAACTGGACAGTTCCAACTTCGGGCTGCTTGGGGGGGTGTGGTTTGGGGTTGTTCCTGTGGGAGGTACCAGGTGAAAGGTTAAAGGACTATAGGTGAAAGTTCAAGGGGTTAAATGCTTTTTTTTCCCTTGACATAACTGTCTGTACACCAGGACACCTGAAAGTTATTACTTAACGCAAGACAAAAGAAAAGGATGGTAAGTTAAGAGAAAGAGTCTCAGTCATGCATTTGTTCCCAGTTAGTATCCTGTAAGAGTAAGTGAGTTAGTATGAGAGATAGTCATTTACAAATTTAATTATAAGGTGTTATTTTAATCCTAAGGGTGAAGATAGAAGGGTAAGTTCAAACAAACGTCACACAGGCTTGAGTTAGTACATGAATGGTGACAAGTTGGTTAAAACCAATTGTGTCAATGGCCAGGTTTTATTAGAAGAATGCAAAACAATCAAATCAAGAGTTACAACTAGACATGGATGACAAGGACGAAACTGCAATTTCTCTCCAGAAAATTCCTCTCAAAATTCCAGATAGTAGCATGAATAAACATTTTGAAAAGTGTCCAATGCAAGATCCCTGCACCACCACCCGTTAGAAAAGCTTGGAGAAATTGGCCATGCTTGAGTTTGCAACACAGAAACGGCGCTCACTCTTTTTGTCAGAACGGGGGAAGGACGTTCGTACTATGACACAAAACGGGTTCCGCGCTCGTGGCAGAACCCAGAACTTGGGGCTTGTTAGTGGAGTGTTCACGGGGGATGATCCTACACGGTAGTGGAAATGGCAACACTATGATACACCAACAACAATACACGAATATTCAGCATGTCGGCAGAACGTACTGCGTCCGCTTGAAACCAAGATTTTTTAGTCTTCATTGGATACTTGATCAGTTTTCTTTGGATCTTTGGTCATCAGAATTTTGCCAGTTGCAGACAATATCTTTTCCAAGACATTTAAAAACTATAGACATGACGCCATCACGAAAACAGCCTTATATTTATAAGAGCTGTTCTGCTTTAGTGCGATACAGAATCCAATACAGGTTTCCCACAGGCACAGTGCATTCTGCTGACATGCTTGTACATATAAATTGATCCAGAGTTTTCCCCAGGGTTATCAGGTACATATAAAAAATACAGAGCTGGGAAAAACTCTGGCACATTCACATGGACCATCGATTAGAAAATCAACAAGACGGCATGAAAAATAAAAACTTAAAGATATAAATGAGATAAATTATTACATACATAGTTCTTTCTTGCCCAATTACCAATGTTCATTTTAAAACTTGTTTTTGATATCATGACAAAATTTTCATCAATCAGTTATTAGGCAGGAAAGAATTGGTGATAAAAACAAACAATGGGCTAAGAATTAACTAAGAAAAATAAAAAAAAGAATGATAGAAAGTAAGTAGTGTAGCGTATTCTCAACAGACACACATGCAGAATTCCTTCCATACCTGCTGACTTGGACCTTAGTTTCTCAGCATCTACTCCTGCCTCTGGGTTCAGTGTGTTGGAATCTTCCATGAAGATCTTGAATGGATCGTCTTTTGAGCCAACACTGATGGCAGAGGTGTCACTCACATTCCTGAGGCACAAACAGGAGTGTAGAAGTGTTAGAATCACCTCAAGGTAAAATGGGTAACTGTAGCGATTTCTCTAGAGTGACTGCCATTCGGCGCTAACTCACATGACCTCGATACAACCCCAGATATAGCCATAGGTCTGTAAGGTTTGAACCTCATACAAGTAAGTGTGGTGGGATCTTAAACATCCTAGAGGTGTGGCTCTCCTCAAAGAAACTCTGGCTTTACAGTACATTGTACATCCTATCTGCAAGAGCATTCATACATGTATACATGTAAATGGTCAGATAGGAGTCTAAATCCCTCCTGCTATAAAATTGCAGCATGATGTAACCCAACCCTAGTTGCCATAGTGACAGACGTCTGGTCCTGGTCACTGACCTTATGTGTCTGGAACGGAAGAAGCAGAAGAAGAAACAGAGCAAAACACAATATGTTTTCCTTCTGCAAAGGTAAACATAACAAACACACAGACGTACCTTCTGTGGCTGGACTTCTGTTGCGGAGATGAGGCAGGGGAACCGATGGACACCAGCGTGGTGTCGATAGCGGGCGGGGCCGGGGCGGCGGCCTTCGCTCCGGGGGCTTCTGGGACCTTAAAGGCATCCGTGTCTGGAAACAGGTCCTTCCGCGCCTGCAACACACACAAACTAGTCACACACACCTCCCTGTGTCCATAATTAACAAGACATGTGTTTAGGGGACTTTCTCTTTAAAATGATTCACAGGGAATATCCTAGCAATATACATACAGGTAGAATGATGTTAAGACAGTATACATACATAAAGAAGGATGTTTAAGACATGAAAATGAAGAACAACTGCATTTGTGATGGAACTGTATTGTATAAACACAACCCTGCTTCAAGTGCATCAAAAATCAAAAAAGTATTTTTCATATAACATAACATAACATTACATGCCAACATTACAATATTTACACCATGTACAAGACAAATCATTTCATTAAAACACATTTCTTAAACTAATCACGTTACCCCTAAATAACAGTGATAAAAGATGATCACATTTAGAGAAAACAAATGACTTCCACCAAGACAATAAAGACAGTGCTGCAAAAGAAAACATACTACTTTCATAGGGTGACAAGAGAAACAGAACAGGACATTGCAGCTAATCTTGCCAGGTGCATTCTACCACCTGTACCCACCTCTTCCTTTTCCTTTCCTTTGTCTGTTTTTGTATCTTCTTCCTCTTTATCATCGGCAAAAAGGGGATCAAGAGCGGCCAGGGGGTCATCACGTTTCTTTTTAGCCAATGGCTTGTTGTCCTTTTTAGCGACCGGCTTGTCGACCAGTCCTAACTCTTTGTCAAGGGCAGCTAGAGGGTCTTCGTGTTTTACTAACGGTTTTTCCTTTTTAGCGACAGGTTTGTCAACCAAGCCCAGATCTTTCTCGATCTGAACTAAGTCGCCGACTTCAACAAGGGGTTCGCCGATCTGAACTAGGGTTTCGTCAATTTGGACAAGATCGTCACCGAGTTTGACCAGGGGTTCGTCTACCAGGAGGGGGGGTTCTTCGACTTGTACGAGGGGGTCTAGGGAGACCAGGGAGTCTTCGGTAGCGGCTGCGGGTGGCTGGGTGTCGTCGGCCGTGGCGGCCTGACTTGTCGGCTGGGTGACATGCAGCAGTTACAGAGAGCAGAGGGGACAGAGAACAGACAAGGTGTTAGTCACAATCCCTGGAGGAGGTTATGACTGTTTAGAAGAAGAAATTCTTCACTCAGATGGTCAAAATGTACATTTTGTATATACCGTAATTCTTTCTTTTTATTTTTGCGAAAACATGTCAGTCAGGAAAAAAAAACTTGGGAAAGAAAACTCACTTGAGTTTGAAAATGAATTCTGCATCATTTTTCAATAACATTCTGAGTGATACTACCTGAGTGAAGAAAGTTGGGGGGTAGCACACTTAGGAGATACAAGCACAGCATACAATGTAAGTCTTGCAATTGTCTCCTTGGGGTAGTGCATGCAAATGTGGCATAAATGTATTAGAATGTAAGTACTGCAGTTAGATAGTGTTATTGTAGACATAGTAGATACTGTTATTGTACACATATACATGTACATGTAACGTACATGTAGAAGCAGAAAGTTAGGAAGCTTGCATAAGTGGGGTCTAAGACTTAGTAAGAGATCTAATCCATGATACAGACCTGTGGTACTATGGTACAGACCTGTGGTACTATGGTACAGACTGGTGGCACTATGGTACAGACCTGTGGTACTACATGTATGGTAAAGACCTTTGAACTATGGTACAGACCTGTGGTACTATGGTACAGACCTGTGGTACTATGGTACAGACCTGTGAACTATGGTACAGACCTGTGGTACTATGGTACAGACCTGTGGTACTATGGTACAGACCTGTGGTACTATGGTACAGACCTGTGAACTATGGTACAGACCTGTGGTACTATGGTACAGACCTGTGGTACTATGATACAGACCTGTGGTACTATGGTACAGACAGTGGTACTATGATACAGACCTGTGGTACTTGATTCTGCTGTGCCTGACTAGCAGCTGCCTGCTGTGCTGATGTAGTGGGGGTGGGGGGCTGCAGGCTGATCCCTATTTCTGAAACACAACCAACACAAGTTTCATAAACTTTATTGAACAACTATTGTACAAAGTATGGCATTCATTATGTTTACCGTTTTTGCTACGTTTCCCCTTCTTCTCCAAACCAAAAAGGTCAATGACCTCAACCAGACTGTCTGTTACCATGGTAAGTAGTGTTCTGTTACATCAAGTTGCAATTTTATAGCAGGAGGGATTTAGACTCCTTTCTGACCATATACATGTATATAAAATACTTGTATGTTTGAGTAAGAATTAACAGAGCAAACCATATGCGAAGGTAAACATTATGCATTTGCTTTGCAAATGTTATCTCTCTAGTTTCATTATTAGAATCCAAATTGATTTCTACAAACACCGATTAACTTGCGTGCTAAATACATATATAAGGTTGTCTAACCAGCAGTTGGCGTGGCGCTGGGCGTCGGCCTCTTACGCGGCGTGATGCTGGTCTCTATGGGGAGGGACAGGTTGGCCATCCCGCCGCCTCGCGGTCTCTCTCGCGGCGTGATGGACGTTCCGTGCGACGTCGCCTGTGGTGTGGCTCTGTAAACACAACAGTTACAAGTAGTAAATAATAAATAATCTTCATGAAAATATGCAGCACACTTACACTAAACACCTCAGAATGATACTGTGGATTCCTTTACTTTTGCAGTAGTTTTATTTCACAGCAGGAGGAAAAGTGAGTTTTTTGTAGTATTTTAAGTTATTGCTGAAACAATTCTGTAATACGCTGGAAATGCAGATTTACTGTATCATATACTGTATTAGCATTGTCACATGATAATTGCAAAAATAAAACCACCACAAATGATTCAAGAATAACAATACCCTCTTCTATATGCTACAAATATAGAATACACCTGTATGTATACACAGTACACAAATAATACAGTTGTTCTCAAAATTTGGTTTAACTTTTCCTTTTTCATTGCAAAAGAGTAACAATATATACTGTTTGAAGTAGATACATGTACTTTAAATATCTAGCCTAATGGGTTGGAGTTTAGCCATGCAGTCGGCATAGGGCATTACCTTGCAGTGCCGTCTGTCACTTTGGGTGGTAAGCGCCTGATCACAAGTAGCACCAAAATGGAACAAAACTTTAGCGGGTTAATGGCACATGGTACGTAGTAGAGAGATAGCAGGTAGGCAGAACGTACTATTGCACATTTACAGATGACACCCCATCTATAGTTTTCAACGATATTCATAATTCTGATGCAGACATCCAAAGAGAACCATGAAAAATCAAGCAGGCGCAGTACGTTCTGCAGACATGCTTAGGGAAGCAAGCAGTGTGCCAGGCAGTTACACATGTAGGGTGGTGCACAAGACAACAAATTACACAATTATGTTAGTTTTGCAGGAAAATTCCTTTGGCATCCTTCAGTACTAAAACATAACTCCATCATACATGTACCATGTCTTTGCAATCTACATTTCAGAAGAAACACCATTACAAGAAGTTAGAAAAGTATGCAAGACATAGAGAAGTACAGTATGGGAGAAACAGAGGGTTAGAGAGACAAGAATAGTTACATGTTAGAACATGTTAGATGTAATAACTTCTTTGGCTCATCACTAATGCTTAACACTAGAATGGCTGTTAACAAGTTAATTTTGATGAAAGAGGATTGACCACACATAGAAGTAACACAATCTTGTATAAAAACAAGAATTGTTACATGTGTCAGTGTTGGTTACTAAGTTGGTTACATGTACATTTACTAACATCTTTTAGACATGGGATTGAAACATGGTCTTTTTCTTCAAGTGTTTAAATGAAAGAACATCTTACCTTGTCCTGTTTGCCTTTTGTTTGGCCTTATGTTCACTCTCTGTCATTGGAATGGGCAGCTTACTAGGAGTTGGTGCATTCTATGGATGAAATAAGGTACTGTACATGTAAGTGCCTTTATCTTGGTGCTAGGGCTATGTACCTGAAATATTTCTTAAACATGTACATGTATCACCAATTACATGACTGCATGTGTAAGCTAAACACTTTCTGATGGTTTGATATTGAATACTAGCAAGACAAGGGTGTATTTTTGGTGCAGACATGTAGAGTATGTGTTCTATTATTGAATATAATCAGAACATGTCTTTCAGTGTCACAAGCACTTTAACTGGTTCTCGAAATACTGCATATGTACTAATATAGGTTAGTGCAGGTAATATTTCAGCTGTGCCTACCCTGAGGTTTTGGATGGGACAGCTCTTGCCGGACAGCTTAAATGCTACAAACGAAACCTGCCAGATGTTGGGCCGAATGTCTGGATCAACCTCCAACATGTAGCCTGGATGGGAAGACATAGAAAGAATATTGAAATGTTCTTGACAATATAATCTTTAACAAGCCAGAATTTAAGGGCTTGAATTAGTTTACCAATGCAGGGATGCAAGAAAAAAAATCTATTTAGTGCTGATATAATATAATCAATTCTTACTCAAACACATTCACATATATGGTGACAGGAGTCTAAATCCCTCCTGCTATAAAATTGCAACATGATGTAACCCAACACCAGTTACCATGGTGACAGAGTCTGGTTCAGGTCATTGACCTTATTGTTTTGGAGAAGAAGAAGAAGAGGAAACAGCAAAAACAATGTTTTCATTTGGTAAAAATAATTACAATATTGTAGCACTTACGTATGAGACTGTGTAGCTCCTTGGAATACTTGGACCCGTCTGGGATGGTGAAGTGTCCATCCTGGATAGCGATGCTGCTCTCACCGAAGGGTAGAGAGAAGAAGCAGAGTTTGTACAGGAGACAGCCCAGAGCCCAGATGTCAGCCTTGGTGGTGATGGTCTTGTTACTGTAGAGATCCACCATCTCCGGGGAGCGGTACGACAGGGTCGTGTATCTGTAACCAAAGGTGAAATCCATGGTTAGCTGGTTATTTATAGTCCATTCTCATTTCAATGGCCCTTGGGCCACACAGTTGCGCATGGTTATGGTAAATACATTTTTTTTTCCCGGGACATGAAGATAAAAAATATCACAAGATCTAGATAATTAAGCATGGATACATGGATACAAAGCAACATCATTTCTGTAATTTTTGTATCATTTCTGTATAGCACGTATACTAGTAACTGCTCATCAGTGCAGCATACCAGCTTTGCAGGCAAGCAGCACGGTGGCAGCTGGCTACATTACACTGAACAACCTAGTATGATTCTGCTTCTTCTTCTCATATACACTTGGACATTCTAAACATTACACAAAAAAGAGGACTTGCATTTTGTAATATTTCAAAACCCTGACAGTGGGAAATGGAAGTGACAATATGAGAAATGTTACTTTTTGATTTCCTCCTCCACCGGGCCGACGCCCACCTCCTGCGGGTTGGTGAACTTGGCCGTGGCGCTGCCGAAGTCACACAGGACGTAGTTCCCGTTGTCATGCCACAAGATGTTCTCAACCTGACAAACAGACAATAGCGAATTAAATCTTCAGAAACATAAGAATCAAAACACACTCGCATAATACAGGTATGAGGCATTAGCATTTCCAGGGCTTGAAATACCGGTAAATTTTTCTCTTCATTTGCAATATGTGATTTATAATATGGAAGGATGGATGGATGGATGGATGGATGGATGGATGGATGGATGGATGGATGGATGGATGGATGGATGGATGGATAATGGAAGGATGGATATATAAATGGATGCAATATGTAATTTATTTGATGGATGGATGGATGGATGGATGGATGGATGGATGGATGGATGGATGGATGGATGGATGGATGGATGGATGGATGGATGGGCAGACGGATGGATGGACGGATGGATAATGGAAGGATGGACGGATAAATGGATGTAATTTATCATATGAATGGATAGATGGATGGATGAGTGAATAAAAGAATGAATTAATGAATGAATGAATGAATGAATGAATGAATGAACAAACAATTACCTTGAGATCCCTGTGAATCAGTGGAGTCTGGCAGTGGTGGAGGCGGGACACAGCCTCACACATGTCACAGAAAATCTTCAGCACCTCGGCCTCCGTAAACCCCGCGGGCAGACGGTCGTTCATCTCCTTGATAACAGCAGCTGGAAGGTCGTACAAGAAGGTTCTTTACTCAAACAATCACGTTTCATTGAACATCTGTCACCTTCAGGGCAACAATGACTGGTTCTCATTTTTTTCTATTCCAACATTTATTTACAAGACATGGCGACAGCACACTAAGTTTTTTCAAATTATTTTTATGCTGCCACCAATGCAGACAAATGCATGAATTGACAACAGACATATGTACTCATTTTCACCCGAGTCAAGTGAGGAAATTTGTTCAAAGGCACAAGGTCGGTGGCATGGCAGGATTCAAACTCGCTCCGAGCCGAACACTCTGTCATTATGCCACATGACTGGTTCTGATTCATACTGCAGCTAGGAGCCGCTACTATGATGTTACAAATGTGGTCCTAACTTAAGCATAAAGCCTTAGTGTGTCTCATAATACATGTTGCTCAAAAACAGTACAAAGCTGGTGTGTTACGCCGAACAGCAGTTATACTGGCTATACTGATACAGATACAGTAATGATGTTTCATGGATGCAGCTCAAAGGGTTCCACAAATGGTCAGTTCATTATATCAGATAGGGTTTAAGTGACAATACTTACTCCTACAGAAATCCATGAGAATAAGGATCTCCCAAACTCCACTGCTGGATTTGTTGATGCTGGAGTCCACATATGGCACAATGTTCTTGTGTCCATTCAGTTGTTTCTGAACAAAGGAGAAAAAACATTACATTTACTATAGACAGGTCTGAGAATTATTAAATTAATGCTTGTGGCAATGGTAAAAATTATCGAAGGGATCACCATAAAGTGACCATATTGGCTAGGTGGTCCTTATGCATAGAGGTAGTCACTTGTACATGCTTGACTATATGGTAAGGACAATCACACATCATCAACAAAAAAAATTGGTGGAATAATTATTGAAATGTTACCTAATAGATAAAATATACCTGTACTGAAATTTGAAAGATGCTAAAAAGGACATTCTTATAGCCTGGACAATCATGCTTCTATATCCATGTATTGAATCTTACCAAGATGGTGATTTCCCTCTTGTAAATTGACAGGTCATGCTCGTTGTTTACAAACATTCGCTTCAGACCGAAGCGGCGACCCGTCTGCGTCGAGACACGGAATACGATGGCGAATCCACCTGCGAAGACGCGACAAAGTGATTCATCATCAAAAGATGATGGTACGTGTATTTGTCGTGAAGTTAATCTCACAACACAAAGAAATGTTTTGAACTATTTTATGCAAGGAAACAATAATGACACTAGGGTTTGGCTGTGAGCAGAGTCTAGTTTACACACTTGAATGTATGTTTGTAGGAATTGAACAAGATTATTTTCCTTGACCCTCACACTTCACTCAGCCAAAACATTTTTCCATCACCGTCCCCACTCTGTATAACATTCAACACCCCCTCCACTTAATATTATATAGTCTTATTATTGGCCACTGCTGGCAGTTAACGTTACACAATCATCACAAATATCGAATATTGGAAAAAACATAATTTTCGAATTCCAGTTCATAATTTTATCTATTTAATCTAACAACTGGTTAAGGATGGACATTACTTGGCCTTAATGTAATTTGATATCTAAGTCACATTGCCTGTTGTTAAAAGTCACAGGACTTAGAAACCACTGAGGGAGGGACCGAAAAACATCATGGGGGAGGGTACAAAATTGTGCATTTTTTCACCAATTTGTACACGTTCACTGTTTAAATTTGGTTTTATCATTCCTTTAAAACCCATAGAATTTTTAAGCTGATGTGTTGAATGGATTCATTAAAATTTCAGAGTAATTAAAATGTCTCCACCCCCTCTCCACCCTTATTAATGTTCCCTCCCCATGGCATAGACTGGCGATGACGTCATTACAGCTCCCAATGTCACCCGCGGCCAGCTGAGACCGCCACAATCTGACAGCTCTCATCATTTTTCGCTGTTTATTGGTGTCCTTTCGTCCGCCCCGCCTCCCCCACAAGGATCTGGATTAAATCAATCTCCATAAACGTTTAGCACTATTCCCCTGCCACTCCAAGGTCGTGTGCTGAAAATATGGAGCTTAGATTTTGTCCCAAAACGAGTAGTAAACCATCGCAGATCCAAATCTAGATCATGTGCCTGTCGGCCGAGTCTATGAAGAATTTGACATCTTTTCGCGAAGTGTGTGCTCAGACGGTTAGGAATCGATCGCAATTCCCAAACTCACACACGAGTCGGTTAAGGCCTTCACGTATTTCAAACACCGATGCTGTCATCTGAACACTACATACACTGCGGATTGTTCAGTAAAATTTTGACGCTGTTTTTGTAAACTCACTTTCTGTGTCGAGCAAAAATTTATGTCGTCCTGATGCTTGTCTGGTATGAAATAGCTTCAGTTCTAAGATATCTGTGGTTTTCTACTATCCGATATAAACTGTAAAGAGGTCTCACTCACCTTCGGCGATGACATCTTCTACCATTACATGATGCTGCCCGACGACAAATAATTTTCCCTCGTACTTTTTCGATTTGGGCTTCTGAACCTGAGACGAGATCTGCGAGAGCTTCTCCGTAAATCGCTCGCTGTATTTCTCGATTTTCTTCATCCTCGATCCTTATCGGCGACTCGCAATCAAAACAGACGTATTCTACGAGCTATCTTAAACGTCATATCATACACAAGTGGACAAGAGAAGCGGGATACAAATAAAAATTTGTCCCGTGTTTTCCTCTTCCTCTCCCGGCCTCGCCTTTTTTTCTTGCCAAGATGGCGGCAAGTTTTACCCAGCATGCGCTGCGGCGAAATGACACCTGGTTACCCTATTCTGTCACAATAACAAGTCATATCGATCTCAGTAGAAGATAATTAGTGAAAAGTAATTTAGCTTTCTGACAAACGCTTCAATCATGTTTCTGAATTGCCCCAAATACTGTAAATCAGCCATTTTCCACATTTCAACTTTATAGTGAGTAAATGTACTGAAAAATAGGTCAATGAGTTGAACTTGTGACATATTTTGATTAAAGTTATTTATTTTTCCTAAGCACAGTTGACAGGTAGAAAATAGTAACCATTATAGGTTTCATGAATATGTACAATAATTACTGGATCACTAGTTGGGATAGAGCCAAAAGAATAAGTTATTAGATAAGTTAAGTGGTTTCACAAACCAGTACTCAAAGGTATAAAAATGACAACCGAGAATCGAAGCGTCAAAAATTCATTTTCCCAGCGAACTACTTCAGAACGGAACCCCTTGCCATTAAATACAGCAAGGCCCTCTTAATTAAATGACTCAAAATCAGATGTGAATGATTTTAATTATGGTATGATATTATCAAAGCCATTCAAATGTGATATAAAAATCATGATCCAGGTTTCCACTGCTAATATAATTTGCTACTGAGAGAAGTAAATATTCAAATAAAAAAAGTTAACATCTGTACACATGCAAAACAAAATTATGGTTCAAATAGTGGGAAGTTGCCCAAATTTGCAGGTTTTACCAATCCAACCCATTAGTAGCTAAAAGTTGTATCAGTTTAGTTTTTTTTTGTAACATTACCAGTAAATATCAATTTAACTAAAAATATCAATTTCCTATTACCTTTTCTATAAAGTGTAAAGTATAAAGTGTACATACATGTAACTTGCACATTTATATGTCCAACATGAACATTAGGTTTTTCCTTTTCCTTGAATTTTGACCCAAAAATTATCATGTTGTTCTACATGTACATGCACATGTATCAAAGTGACAAAATGCACTTCAATTTAGTTTAGATAATTTTATATATTCAAGAAAAATCTATGCCTATTAATATTAAAGGTATGTCTGCTGTCATCATTGAATATTATCTTAGGTTCCTTCTAGTGTATATTATGTATATTTCAGTCAATATTCCTTGTATTGACAGTAGATTCTGGATCTAATTTCTCAGGTCCACCATAACAACAGTTTCAGTGGGCACCACATTCACATGGCAGCAATCCTGTGGAAACATAAGGAAACACATCAGTATGAGAGACATAACTACTGGATCTTTGTGGGAAACAAACTTGAAAACTTCCATGAAAAGCTTCATTAGGTATCAATAGATTGATGTAAAATAAAAGTTCTAGCAAATCTGAAAGACCTATAACTATAGGTATCAATGGATACTCACATTGGCTACGTCAATAGGATGTGTAATTATAATAAAGCTGCAAGACAGTTTTAATAGCCTGGGTGCCATGCTATTTGTATCCTGGGTCTCCCATACTTAACTTGATACCTAAAAATATTTTTCATTTTTCATAGTCATACCTTTCAGAAGACATTTTTTTCCTTCCAAATTTCACTTAAACATCTAAAAGGTAATAATATGATAGTACAAGTACATTGTACTTGAATGTGTACCTCAAACAGTGGTGGCTCCTTTGGATGGGGGTGGAAGCCTGTCTGTCTACAGCTGGCAACAAAATTTAGACCGTGGTTTGGAGTAAGCATAAAAATTCCAGTCCTGAAAAACATCATTTAGAAGAAATTCAGAATGCAAATTGTCCTTGTTTTTAAACACCACAGGTATTCCAAATCAAAGTCATAAAGAGATTGTAGGAAAATCATTCAGTCATCTACATTAGAATAAACACGTAAAATACTACAAGCATTCAATGTATGATTGTTTTAGTGGTAGCATTGTAGCTTGATATGCTTGACTGCAGTACTCACTGCTGGTGCTTGGGGGAGCACACAATTGCAATGGCCTCTGGCATCATGAGCTGATAGGAACAGTGTGTGTGAAGATCCACACTGGACAGGAATGCCGTCTGAGTGGGATGGGTCTGTAGTTGTAGAAGTAGACAATCATCATGTTAGAATTTCAAACTAACTACAGTTTCAACTTCTTGGAATGTGGTTAAACATCAACAGTATATCTTAAATTCAATGCCTGGTTCAGCATTATATTTGGAGAATCAACAATTAGATTGCTGTGCTCTATATAAATAGTACAGTGTTAAGCTAATATTTACCTATTGAGATTTACCACTTTTGCAGAAGGATTGGCATGACAGGTGTGACTCCTAAAACATGGAACACCTAACCAAAGCTAGGTACTCATTTTCACCTGAGTTGAGTGAGGAAATAGATGTAAAGTGCCTTTCACAAGGGCACAACACTGAGGTCTACAAGGGATGCAAACCCAGAACCTTCAGATTATATAAAATAATAAACAAAAATTGTAATATTTGAGGTCTAGTGGTAGTTTGGTATCTTAGCGTATTAGTCATAACCATTACAAAATGACTATACTTACATGAATCCATCCTAGTGTGATGAGCTCATGTTTGTCCTGGTAGTCAAACAGTTCCTCCTCACTCAGAGTTGTACAGGAGTCTGGGGTGCCACTCTGTTTGGGCACCAGCACATGGGTGATGGTGAAACTGTTCTGTTTCTGGATGGAGAAAGACAATTTTGCTTTGGTTACATCTAAAAAGAAAATGTAGTCCTATAGCCTTTATTGAAGCTGTATGGGCAGTCAGTTTTTAATTCAGTGTGTATAAGGCACAGTATTGGAAGAACATTTGTACCTGTACAATGTTCCCATTTGAGTAAAATCTGCTTTGATCTGGAAATTCTTAGAAACAAATTCATTGCACAATGATACATGTACATTTGTACAAATCATGTATACTACTATACTGTTTTAAAGAATGTTATACTTTACATATAGGAATAGATACCAGTTTTCCAGCCAGAATGCCACAAGTCTCGACGTTCTTGACAGTGTTTGGCTGGGCCAGGTTCAAAAACTTCAGCATGATCTCCTGTGGGACGACCACTTGTCTCAGGCCATACTTGTTGCTGCTAGGAACATCTGCAAGGTACCGGTAGAAAAAACATTCTAGACAATCATTCTTTTAAGATTTCCAAGATGCAAGTCACTTTTAACCTTGTCCCTGCTGCCTAAATGCATCACGAATATAAACTTCAGAAAGGCTACTTCAGCAGGAAGAAGGTAAAATATGTTGACCAATTTATTTCCTCAGTTTTCAGATGTTGGTCTACAGCGAATGTGACCATGCCGTAACACTTGTTCTGATGGCTTTCAGCACCAAGGACATGAACCTTCTCCCTACCACCTAACCCCATAACCAATACATATTTGGTACCAAACAGCTACCTTTATAGCAGGTTGAAGAATACAGTACATGTCAGTTCAAGTATGAGGACAATTGCCCATAAGCTTACCCTGGAGACTGGCTGGTTTTGTGGACCGGTCCACTGTTGGTACATATTTAGGGGGTGGCAGGCCACCTGGGGGCGAGTATGCTGGAGGTGGGGCTGAAGGTTGCACCTGTTCAGGCTGCACCTGTCCGTTCACCTGTCCAGGTAGCGTGCTCACGTTCCCAGCTGCTGGTCCCAGTTTGGCTGTATCTGGACCCAAGATAGTGGTGGTGATGACCCCACCCTTGTTGTCGTCCCAAGACTGAGGCTTACTGAAGGGGACCACCCCGTCTAAAGGCAGGACACCAGGAGGAACTGCCTTCTCCTCCAAAGTCCTTTCCTTCTCTCTCTCCAGTTCCAGTCTCTTTTGTTCCTGCATTCTTCTGTACTGCTCCTCCTGGGACTCCTTCCGTATTTCTTCCTTCTCCTCCTCCAGGAGGTTTTCTGCCATCCGTCGATCTTCCTCGATCTGCCGTTGCCTCTCCGCTTCTTTCTCTTTCTCTATTGCAATCTGTTCCATGATTTTTTCCTGGAGAAGATTGTGAAATCATGTAAGTGAAACATACCTATACAAATCCAAATGCTCAATTTAAGTATAGAGTAGAAAACTTTTTCTAGAGTAGAGAAAATTTCTAGAGTAGAGTATCCTAAAATTTTTTTCTATAGATTCAATAGCACAGTTAAAAATAGCATGGATTATACATATATGATGGTATTAATGTACATGTATGATGTTTCAACTGTCTACTTTGTGACATTATCAGCTTCATATCCCACCTTTTCCATCTCCCATTCCTTGAGATCTGCCATGTATTTCTCCGTGAGTTTCTTCTTGCACTTTTCTGCCACGGGAAAAACCATCTCCAGCTTCCTTTTGGTCGTCTGCTTGTCCTTTGCAGCAGCAGACTTGTATTCTGGGTGCTTGGGAAGCTTTTCCACAAACAGGCTGAAATTAAATGTGAGAAACAGGCTTGACTTTTGTCTTACATATATAAGTGGCAAGGTGGTCTTGTGGTTAGGAACCTGAAGGTTCTGGGTTCAAATCCCAGGCAGTCCCCATTGTTGTCATTGAGAAAGGCACTCTTTACACCTATTTCCTCACTTGACTCAGGTGAAAATGAGCCTAGCTTCAATAATCATCTCAGATAGGACATAAAGCCAGAAAAGCCTCATGAGAGAGCCACACCTCCAGCACATTAAAGAACCCACCACACTTATCAAAAAGAGTAGGGGCAAATTGCGACCAGTACCCTACCCTAACAATTTTGTTAACAAGCCTTAGCATTGTTTTCTGTCAGTAAACTAGCTAGACTTTTTCCAACTTTCCTCTCCCAAAATGTGTACAGGTTGGATGAAAGAAATATATTACATTTCCATCTACAAGTATTGTCTTTCATAAACATTATCTAAAGTGAAATAAGAAGACCAGTATCTAATCATGAAAACTCACGTGATGAACTTCATGTAGAGGATAAAAGCAGCCTCCAGGTTTCCCTCCTCATGGTAGACTGTGGCCTGTATATAATATAAAGGTACAACATTAGATACATATATGTATATACATTCAAGGCTGAATATTCCATTTGCATCTGTTAGTGCAGGTAAAATTGGAGCCATGCAGGTATTTCTGATGTCTACCTCAGTAAATTACACGTCTAGTGTACTGTAACTGCATTTTTCTGAACATATTTGACCATATATGTAACATTCAACAAACACACACAATTGCACCAAATACACACCCTGCTCCCAAAGTACTCAAAATCAAAATATGAAAAAGTCAATATTTCTCGGAAGATTAGCAGTACTGCCAGGTAGTCAGGTTATATGAGGTACTTGTCTGGAAATGACACCACAGTGAACAAGGCAGCCAGCTTGAAAAAATGCTTTGAAAAGCTAATAGGGCTTTGATAATCATTTTTAATATGTATACAATTTCAAAATAGGCCGGTAGCCCCTTGTATGAAAGAGCTTTAATATGGCGCCAAACCTCTGTACGTGAACATCTCACACTGACACATGATGACCACCCCTCAAATTCTACTACCACTTGCTACATAATGTAATCCAACACCACAGGGTGTCTTCTAGTGCACCAGTTACCATGGGGACAGCCATCTGGTCCAGGTCATTAACCATATTTGTTTGGAATGGAAAAAAAAAAGAAGAGTAAGAAGAAGAAGAAACAAAGCAAAACAATATGTTTTCCTTCTGCAAAGGTTACTATTACAAGGGTGCTTTTTGAAGCTGCCTGCTAAAATAAAAAAAGTGCTATTACTGAAAACACTATTTGTTTTTCTAGCATTTGAGTACCCACCATTCTGACCATCTCCACCCCTGAGCGGAAGTACATCCTCGGTGCGATGGAATCTTCCACCGCGACCGTGGCGGCCTTTTCTGACAGGATGCGGACACGCTCCGACGGCTGACCCGGGGACGGTGGCACGGTCAAGGGCATGGCTGAACGCAAACAGAGAAACAGTCGAGAAAAGTCAATCAGCCATGTGATACAGTATTTGTTTAATATGGAGAAGTTAATGTTACATCGCAATACTGAGCTGTGCCTGGAGTGTTCACAAGCTGGTAGCCTGGTATCCAGCTGTAGAGTCTCGCAAATAGTAATTTTATTAGTAAATCACAAATACATACTATGAAATAGCTATGGCATTTTGAACACTTGTTGATAAAAGCAAGGGATTTTTAGGACATTCTGTAGAATGTCCTTGATAGAAGTAGGGATGAATTGCTGTACATGGAAAAGTTGCTAGGTCAAGCCATAGGAAAGGTGTAATATTAAATATGCTTAATTTTTGCTCATCCTACAGGTAGATGACAAACATTTAAATTACTTCAATATCTTTCTTGGAATAGTGATTATTATATCCATTACGTTTTTATCAGCAGCATATATTATATGGTTTACTAGTAGTTTAACCATTGTGAGCTCAGAAAAGTAAAAAAAACTTAAATATGCATTATCACTGTGTCTAGCTGTTCACTGCAACAATTCAGATATAATAATTATATTTTGATATGTTATTTAAGACTTCAAATACTACATTATGGCGAATATAGAGCTTCAAAAGCTCTCAATCTCTTTTAAAACACATTTGTGGTCATTTTGGTTGAGATGTATGTTCTTACCATGATACTCCTTGTACAAACTTACAGTACCGTTTTCAAGGAACAAAATAATATTTTCACTTCCGGGTCTCGAATTTTAGTGGGTGTTTTCAATGCCTTGCTTTCGGTATCACTCAGAAATAAGATGAATAGGACTTACCTGTCCAATATCTGTATACAAAAATTGACAAAATCAGGCGTGCCCTGCAAGTAAAAGGTTATTATTATGACTAATTCTTCGTACAGATGTTTTCGATGTCAAAATGACGCCATTTTTGGCTGTGAGTCAATGTCCAATGACTACGCTGGGAACAAGAAAGTTTAACCTTTGACCTCTGATCTCGTGCCCATATACACTGCACAAATATTACAGTAGCATGAGAAATAATCGCTTGAATGAATAGATTGATAACTAAATGACTGACTAAATGACTAAATCAATGAATAAATTGTTTATGACTGCCAGAGAGGCTACAGATTATGCTATCAATACGCTTATGTCCGTATGCAATACTGACGCAACAGAGACGCCATGCGGCCTCCTTAGGGACTGCGGCAATTGTTTTCATGGGTGAAAATATATGTGGACGGGACTGAAAATATTTGCGATGACCGTGTTTGACATCATAGAGTGAGTTCGCATCATCAGATGTGGCCAGGACATGCGGAAGTTGCCACGCTCATTACGTCCATATACCCACCTGATAATGTACCCATGTCAGGTGTGAGGAGAACATCATGATTTCCCCATGGGTCGTGCGGGCGTCCAAGTTCAGAAAAAAACATGTATCTTTTCCAGGTTTGACTTCTGGTGCACCGTCTGGCACCTGATTTGTGCCGCATGTATGAAGTTGAAAGCGATTTCAAGAGTTAAATCAAGGTCATTAAACTGTCCTTTTTGCATTTTTACTGTTTTCACTTCGCGTTGCAGTGATGTCATTGTGTACATGGGCAGTACTAGTTGTCGTTTAACGCAGATGTTAGCTGTCCACAGGAAGAAACGACTAATAAAAGAAAACGAACACGACCTAGTTTGAGGTTTACGGATTTCCCATAGGCGCGTCAAGGTTCAGAAAGCTTCTCCATGGCTGAGAACGTTTGCCCTTGCATGTGGCAGACTGAATAAAGTCTATATCACGTTCGAGTGGAATAGTGACATTTGAAATTGGTACGTACCCATTACAAATCTCGCCGGACATTTTTTTTCAACTACAAATCAGTTTTCTGATAGTGACATGTTGACAGGGTTCGGATTGCCTGGCCCTAATTACTCGCCATGGCAAGATTAGAGGGAAGGGGATAAAAAACGTCGTCTTTGAGAGACCCAATCGAAGCATGGCATGCAATCAGAGAACTCGCCAAGCAATCAGATCTAGAACCTATCAGAAAATGCCTGCCAACCTGCCTGTATGCACAGGCCAGGTACTGGCCCCTTGCTCCCCTCCGTCAGGTTTCTCCAGCCGGCTCTATCAAGGGCAATAGTCTCTGCTTCCCTTAGGGTAAGCCCTAGGGTGTCACTCTGAATCTGGTCTTTCCACCTCTTGGGTGGTTTTCCCCGGGGTCTAGGGGTTTGAACTCCTGATGGTATGCCTTATAAACTAAAGTGTTTGCTGGTCTTCGCATCACATGCCCAAGCCATCTGAGCCTTCTAGTGTGTATCTTGTCAATGATAGTTTGTTCTGCCCCGAGTCTTGACCGGATTTCTGCATTTGGGGTGCGGTCCCGAAGGGTGATGCAGAGTATCGCTCTTAAGCATCTCATTTCAAAGGATAACAGGAGAAGTTCATCCGATTTTTTCATGGTCCGTGTTTCACATTCATATGTAGCAATTGGCAGAATAAGTCTAGGAACAGCCGTACCTTGAGGTTTTTGCTAATATCCCTTCGGCTCCAATCTATTTTTCTGAGCCTGCTAAATGCTGAGGCAGCTAGCGCTAACCTCCTCACTAGTCGTACCAGGGAGGACACTTCCAAGAAAGACAAATTCAGAGACCTTCTCAACTGCTATGTCTTCTGTCATGATGTTATCTATTTCCTCACTAGTGATAACTTTACATTTTGCCGCATTTTTTACATGCAGACTCAAGTTCTGTTGTAGAGATTCGGAGCTTTCTAAGTATAGCTGCGATAAGAGTGGTGTCATCAGCATATCTCTCTAAGATCTTCAGTGGAGAGGTTGTCATGTAGCTGAAAAGTGGAATCAAGACTTTTCAGCTCATCCATCACAAACGTTAGTTAACTCAAGAAATATGTTGAAAAGGACAGGTGACAATAAGCAACCCTGCCTGACTCCCACTCCGTACCTGGAAGCTCCGTAACTGGTGATTTGCCTGTTGATAATGACAGCACACTGAGTGTTTTCGTACATTTCTTCTATCAGATCAGAATCTTATCAGAAAATTGCGCATACTAAAAATGTGGCCGGTGGGGTTTGCAATAGAGGGTAGCAGAATTTCTTACCACGAAGTAGCCAGCGACATTCGAGCAGGCGGAAACTACGGAGGATGGCACCCGGGCTAAGCATTACTTTTATGGCGTTACAAAGTTCTATAGGAATACTGTTTTTTACATACTGCAAATACAGAGAGAAGAATTTTGGATTTTTAAGGAAATGGCTCCTTGTAACTTTGACGTTGTATCTGGTCTTTGTTGAAAGTGCATTTTGAAACGATGCCATTAGAGTCCATTCCGCGTCACCGAGTGGGTTGTTATTGTCATTATTTAGAAATGTTTTGAATTCTTTGGCTTATAACATTACATGTTGTGTGAAGCTGTACACCTGCATTAGTGTATATCTCTATACATGCTATGCAATTTGCCATGCTTTTCTTTACCGTTGCAGCTTTTGCAGCACTCATACGTCATACCATGATACCATACAACTTTGGTAGTTGCATTTGTATTTTCTTATAGAACACTAAAACAGATTTCATTGTCAGCTTGCTCATGAAAAAAATACTGTATCAAGAATTGTTTGCAAGATATATGAGATTTAGTATTATTTAGCATTTCTCTCATTTATGTGTGCCAGTCAAGAGTTGTGAAGTTGTAGATTGGAAGGTTTAGAGGAAAGGATGGTTTAGTGAAACCAAGTAAACTATGTATTTGCCAATTCTTGTATTCTGATTGTAGATTTTCTGTATCAAGAGCTTTTTTCTTCCGTGTCTCAGTATACACACTGTACATACTGTTTTTCCCTTACTATATTTTCAAAATATCTATCCTGTATTATGCTGTGAGCTTCCTACATTATAAATATACTTTGCTTCTTGTATGTTTGTTTTCTACTGTTACTTTATATAGAATCATATCTTACACTGTTTGTTTGAATAATCCTAACCCATACCATAAAAGCGGATTCACCAAGACTCAGCTTTGATATATACTGGAAGAAATAATGGTTTTACTGTCTTTACGATACCTTCCGCTGCGTACATGTACATCTATCTGAGCCGTCATTGCCTTTCTGTACGGCCATTGCCTCTCTGTGCGGCCTTGCAGTGTAAGCTTTGCGGATCATTTTGTATTTCAGATGCTTTTCCTACCGAAGACACTGATCTGCTCTAGTCCCAATTACCGGTACGCGTAGATCCTATTATAAAGTGTCGTTCGTCCGTCAGGTTGACGAGGACCGCTTTGTCATCCCTCTGTAGTAGGGTGTGTCCTCAGGTGACTGTAGAGTCCAATTTATTTATTTATTTATAGCAGGAATCGCGTGCTACAGAATACCACAAAACAGCCCCTCCGGAAACGGTGAACCCCTGACAGCGATACCCTATTAGTGGATTATGGTCGCCGCTAGCCGACAAAGGCGGACTGAGGCGGTTTCGTGACAGGAACGTCTTAGGAAGAGAATTTTTTTTCCTTTCCTGCTGAACGGAAGTACATGCTTATCGTAAATGATTGAGGACAAATGTGTATGTTAGGTATCAACAAGTATAATTTTTATTCCTTTCCAGGCATTCATGTTTTTATTAGCCCCTACCAGGCTTCAGAGGCGACTGGAAAGAATAGTACTGGCCAAATAGACAAATGACATAATAACTTTATATTGCACAACGATTGTATAGGATACAAAGTATGGCATCTACTAGTAAATGACTACACTTTAAGGCTAACCTAACTTATACAAGAGTGGGTGGCTAGTATGAGACAGGTATGAACTTCTACAATCGTTGGAGGAATTTTTAGTGTGCCAGGGGCGACAAACTACTCCTTTAGCAAGTTTCTACTCCTTTGGGCAATTTCTACTCTTTCCAGCCGCCTTTGGAGGCTGGAAGAGGCTATAGTTGTCTTTGATGTTCTATAGCTTTTTGTGCCGAACGGCCGCTTCAGCAGGGAGAAGCTTGATTGATCAATCACATCATGCAATACAAGGATACATGTTGGTGTTATATCATCTCCGTACTCAAGCCGACTATCCAGACAACACGTAACCAAACTGCCGATAATAGATATGTTACAACGTCTCAGCCAAGATACGTGCATGGATATCAAAAAGTAAGAACACGTTATATTCATTCCATTGGGCAACTTGTTTTTCTGGAAACTCAACACCAGTCTCTTGCATCCGAAGAAGTACATGTTGTAGAAGCTACTCTCCAAGCAGAAGTTGGGTTTGGGGTTATTACCTTCGCCAAGAATTGGAGAAGGTTATGCTTTCCTGGCCGTGTGTCTGTCTGTGTGTCTGTGTGTCTGTGTGTCAACAGCATAACTCGAGAAAGCTTAGATGGATTATCTTGATATTTGGTAGGTGGGTAGGTCTTGATGAGAGCTCGAACTGATTAGATTATGGGCCCCCTGGCGGCTTGTCATGGTACTGCAGCTGAACTTCCGGTTTTGATATCTCATGATCCAGACATGCTAGGGTGACGAAATTTGGATGGCAGGTAGCTCTTGTGCTGGGGAAGAAGTGACGTGAGTTTGGGCCCCCTAGTTGCTTGCTCTAGAACTGCAGGGGGGTTTAAAGGACAAATGTTTAAAGGAGGATAACTCAAGAACCGATAGATGGATCATCATGATTTTTGGTATGTAGGTAGCTTGAGTAATGCTTGACATAATGATATTACAATTATGCAAATATGGATGTAATTTGCATAATTAATGAGGAAATTCTATTAATCAGCTGCATTCCATGATAGGAAGTTCAAGCTTGCGACATATGATATTAACAACGAGAGAAACACAGGCAGATATCGATTATGCAAATGAAGACTTAATTTGCATAATTAATGAGAAAATGTTATAATTGCATAGTGGTAACTGCCTGGAATTTTATACTTGGGGTGTTTGAAGTTTAGTGAAGGTGAACATAATTTAACATAACTTATTCAAATAAGGACCTCATTTGCATAATATATGAGGAAATGCTATAATGGCATTCTTTGTTAAAATAAGACTGTTGGTGGAGATTATGATCAACAGATATAATTCATGCAATTGCGGATCCTATTTGCATAATCAAGGGGATTAATACATTGTATATAAGTTATTCATAAAAGCTAACATCATTTGGCGAAGGTATGAGATCGTGGAACTCTAGTTACTTCTGTAGTCTCTGCTACAGTCACAACGGCTGTATCTAATGGGTTAAAGGTTTGTTTTGAAGTTTTTAATGGCTTGTCGCCGTCCCTATTACTATGACCTGGTGTCACGCCACAAATGGACTTCCCATCTTTCATTCGGACATTCCATCCGCTTCCTGTGAACTTCAAGTCCTTTTCTTCTGACCGTGAATGGCCTTTGATAGGACTTCAAAGCTGTGACGTTCGGGAGTGCGTGAACTCTCGGCTGTACAAATCAGTTGATCTAATGCGTCAGGTCTGGAAACACTATTACGGCGTATCCGCAACATAAAAGGGTTGAGGAATGTTGATCTTATCAAATAGGGACTCCTCTGAACACTTCAGTAAAGCACAAAGGAGTGTGTGTTAATGTATTAATTGGACAGTAAGCATTGAGGGAACAATTCATGAAAAAATAATGAAAATACTAAGTACAATATTCCATCACATCATTTATTGAATTGATTTGTGTTTGTTATTCTCATTTCTTAAGCTTTTTATCTTCTTCAGACAAAGTTTTTCATTACTCATGTTTTGCATTTTCATTGTACATTTGTATTCATGTTTTTTTGTAACTTTGCAAGAAACTTTGCAGTTTTTCAAAGTCCAAGGTCTCTATTTGTGGCCCTGTGCCATTGCTGCAGACATCACGATCATACATGACAATTGTTGCTTACTCTAAAAACTTGTATGAACGAATTAATTTTCATACAAAGACCAAAATTAGTTTCATTTTGCTTCATTTCTGTCACCACAGTCATCTCTTGATTTCTGTGCCTGCAGACGGACTATCGTTTGCCGGGGAGTGCCAGGGACGGGGCTCTTCTGGACGGCATGGACAGCACGGGTTGGACCGGGAAAGCCCACTCCTCTGGAACCAGGTCGTCCTGCGTCTCTTCACCTCTCTTTCCGGGAAGCGAGAATGGAGCTCTCTTTCCGGGAAGTGCGAATGGAGCTCTCTTTCCGGGAAGCGCGAATGGAGCTCTCTTTCCGGGAAGCGCGAATGGAGCTTTCTTTTCTTCTTCTTCTTCCAGGACATTCCAGGCCGTTCGCTTCCCCGGGAAGCCAAACAGCGGGACTCTTCTTCTGACAGATCTCTCCATGACTGCGTAGTCGTCGTCGTCGTCGTCGTCGCGCGGTTCCAGCGTCGGTTCGGCTCTTTTCCCGGGAAGACCAAGGGCCGCCCGCCGCCCGTAGTGCCGGTACGACACCGTCCTGTCGGGGAGGATGGAGTGGAGGAGCTCTCGCCATGTCTGTTTCCAGTCTTCCGCCTCCCCCGGGCGGTAGTCGGCGGGGTCGTAGGCGGGGAGCTTCTCCGAACCGACCAGTACCGAACACGACAGCGCCACGAGAAGAGAGAACGTCAGTGGACCTGTCATTTCTGTGCTTGATCTGAAATACAAGATGATATTGTTTTTAGTCACATAAAACTCTTGAAATGAAATATTTACGGGAATCAACAATGTGAAGCAATGCGCCCTAAATTCGAAGTACTAGTAGTTTATACATATAGAAAACTTCAATTTGTTAATGTCATATTGGAGATGTCATATGTATGTAAAATGTGGCACTGGCATGTATCTTCATCCAAGGACCAGTTTTTATTGGAAGAAAATATTAGAAAACTGAACTTTCAATTTGTTAACGTCACACAATGGACACATCATTGTTGCGTATGATATGACGCCAACATATTAAACTAAGCACCACGCAGCTGTACTTATCATAGCCTTCATAGCAGGATCTACATGGTGGACGTTATGTTATCCCCGTACGGTTTTCTGTTTAGGCCATGTTGATGATTTGATTATATGGATGACATCCTCTGGGAACTCCAAAACTGACGCGAGCGTGTGAATAAAAGTTTCCTTCATTATGAAATCTACGTGGTCATAAAGGTTGAACAAATGACTAAACACACAGAGTATGGTATGGCGAATGATAATATTCTTCGTTTTCATTTCTTCGTGTTTTCTCTTTTTCCTGAATTGATTTTGGCATTCTATGACATTAGTATCGTTTTTCAATACTTTTCTACATACGACATATATTCGCTCATTTTCTACGATTTACAGTATGGTCGAAAACTTTTTTTCTTTGGAAACGGACGAAAATTCATGCGCGCGTGGATGTCATCCATAGAATCAAATCAACATGGCCTTATGTAGAGTTATAAAATATAACACTATTCTGATGGCTCCTGTCTTCAATAACAACATTCATGTAATCGTCATAAGATATGCAGATTTCCACTAGTCTTGATTCCCGCCCATGCCTGTTGTTGATGCCCGTAGTAACAAGAAAAAGGTAAAAATCTGGAAACAGTCAGGAAACACTAAATGAACGGCCGTATTAAATCACCTTTTCTTATAATTGCACAGAAGACTACATTATCGCTGCAGACTGACTGATGGGCCTCCGAAGACTAGAGGGAAGATATTAGTATGAAGAGGCGGTTCGATCACAACTATCTGAGAGATTACGGTAATGTCACCCTGTAGACTCCATGTTCTACATTCTGATCAAGATAAGAAATCTGTAGAAATCTGTGGGTCCGGGCAATTAGCCTAGTGATACAATAAGGATAGACCATCAAACACACTTGGTAACCTTTGGTAGGTTGTAACAGTTGAACGTCTCTTTACTGCTCCAAGTCTGTTTTTTTCTGCGTTAACATGGCTTATGCAATACTGTATCACACTACACAAGCCACATAGGCTATATCTCATGAACATCATTTTTCCATTAGCCGAAACTCCCAAACTTCAAATCAGTAATTTAAAGATAGAGCAGCCTTGCGTCCAGGCGTAGTGCCTTCTCCGTGACGATAGGGCAGCGCGGCTTTTCAGATCTTTTCACCGTCCGCGTTTTTTTAGCCAAACGCACCGGGGCAGACCCCTGCTCTTATGGATAGCTTAAACGTCACAGCACGAAAACAGACATTTAAGCAAACGTTCCGTAATATGTAAAGACGTATTAAAGGTGGGAAAATATTTTAGCAGACTTAACGACTTTATAAAGGCCGCTGAAAGACAAATTCCGCCTTTCCGTCACCTTTCAGTGCGCTTAAATACGATGTAAATATATTCCATAAATTTGCGCTTCCTGTAAAGACGTATTAAAGGTGGGAAAATATTTTAGCAGACTTAACGACTTTATAAAGGCCGCTGAAAGACAAATTCCGCCTTTCCGTCACCATTCAGTGCGCTTAAATACGATGTAAATATATTCCATAAATTTGCGCTTCCTTTACAAATCCGTAAATATATGCGCGTGTAGATATGAAAAACATGGGACACGAGTACTTTATACATCCCGTCCTAAAGACGGCATATATCTTATCGTTAATATGACCATCCTAATAAATACAAATCGCATCCGGAATGAGAAGAGATTTATACATATTCGAGGGATTTCAAAGGGCAATAACCTTAGGGCATTGGGCAGCAGCAGGCATCCCACGGATATATCACAAAATCTTATGGTCCATTTTAGGTTAAGATGCATGTAGGTGGTGAGACTAAATGGGTATGGACAGCATAATGACGAGTACTCGACATGGCATGTGCTTCATTAAGGTAGGTATCAGGGCAATCTACATGTATACGATCTGCAAAAGCACAACTTTAGCCGCTAACAATCTCTGAAACTACGGGTGAAGCACTGTTATTTTCCAAATGACACTGAACTTGAGTGATGTAAATTTGACGACGTCAATTGATTAACACCATTCTAGAA